>NW_015175440.1:59787-70850 GCF_001447785.1 Gekko japonicus
AGATCTCCAGGCCCCACCGGGAGGTTGGCATCACCTGGGGGGGATGGGCACCACAAGCTGGCCTCGCCTAGGGTGCAGAAACACCTCGGGCCATCCCTGTTTATTATTCAATAAAATATTTATATCCCACCTTTCCTCTAGGCAACTTTAATACATGGGGGAAATAATAGGATGGATCCAATGATGCATGAGGGGAAAGGAAAGGCTTCTAGTGTCCTGGCCCCCCTGGTGGACCTCCTGATGGCACCTGGTATTTTTGGCCACTGTGTGACAGAGTGTTGGACTGGATGGGCCATTGGCCTGATCCAACATTGGCTTCTCTTATGTTCTTATGAAAATGTACTTATCCCATTTCCACTTGCACAAGCAATAACACAAGGGTGGCAGCAACACACCATAGCTCAATATAATTTTGAACAAAATAATAATGTGCATATTGAAGATGGGATTATATGAGATACATTTTGTATGATTTTATTTAATTTGCTTTTAAAATCATATTCGAAGAAAAACCTTGCACATATGGAAAATATAGTGGAGATACAATCACTTCCAATTAGCAGAAGGAGATACTGAGGAGTAATTTTAATTCTCCTGCTTTCAAAAGGAGTAGAACAAAGTTTGGACCAACACATCCCACCTGAATCCCACCTGGATCTTTCACAATGAGTGTTACACGTGCAGAAATCTTCCATGTGATCGAACCCACTGCTTCATAATTTTTTGCTTTAAGTACCTGGTTACTTTTAGAACTGGTAAAGGTACTCTGAAGATGCACAAAAACCCTTGTGACATCATGGACAGAGCATGTTGTTGAGGGAATGGTGGAACCCTGGATTATCTGATGGAATTAGTTTGCTTCTGCTACATTTCATCACTGCTTTTGTTCCTGTTTTTTCAGTGGTGTTTTGGGGGCATTTGAAGTACACAGAGACAAAATAAGAGTGTTGAGGAGCAAGAGACACAGAGGATAAACTTGTCTATTCACGTAGCACACTGGAACACCTCCATGCTGATATATTCATGGAGAATTTAGGACAGTCCACGTGGCCATTTCAAGCCACATACCCAATAGAGACATGATTTCTAAGGAACACTGTGAGAAAGTGAGCAGTAATTTAGTGAGATTTTTCCCCCCTGGAACAGAATCCAAAGACAGAGTTCAAATCAAGGACATTAACTGGAACAAGGAGCAGACTGCACCAGCTGTTCCTGATGTGTTCTGGGATATATCACGAAAAAAGAGCTGCTGTTGAAATACCTCTGGGAGTGCTGAAAGTTGATTCTTTAATGCTTAGCTCTGTTCCTTACTTTAGCCAAACAGTTCAGCCTAGGATTATACTGGGATTCATTGTACGTAAATTCAATGTAGACTAGAATTGGTTCTACACAGGAAGAAGCAAGGCAGCTCTTTCATAGGGCCAGAGTTGGTCAGCAATGCATCATATGTCTTGGAGCTAGACCCCTCTCCAGCCTAGTTGTTTAGGGCCCAGTTACCCCACTGCAAAGTTCTGAGCAGAGTTGGGACTAAAGCTGCCAACTCCACCTTGGGACATTCCTGGAGTCTTGAAGGAGGTGCCTTGGGAGGAAACTAAGTTGGCACTCTGAGGAGTTTACCCTCTGAAGCTGCAATTTCCCCTAGGGGAAATGATCTCTTTGGTCTAGAGATCAGTGGCAATTCCAGGCCCATTCTGGAGGTTGGTAACTCTAGTTACCCTAGTTGGGCCTGGTCTGCTTGAATATTTTCTGTCTTATTTTGGTATTCCTGCAGAGCAGTTTTTTGAAATTATTTGTTTTTTCATTTACAAAAATTATACTCTGACTTTCTTCCTTCGTAAGGGCCACCAAGGTGGCTAACAGATTAAAAACATACATAATAAAATCACATCATAAAAACTATTAAAGCCAGCAACAAAAAAACTCACACAATTAAAAGAATTAGAACAATAGCTAAAATAAACACATGAAAACATGAAAAAAAAATTAAAACATAAGGCAGGAAGGAGGGATCACTAAGGGAATGCCAAACAAAATAAACACAAAGGGGAATTTCAGACAGCCCATATATTCCGGTACAGGAACGGTTCCCTAATGGCTTCTGGTCTGACATTTCAGACAGAACAGTTTTAGTAATGGTTCCCTACCGGAATATATTTTCACTTTCAGACAGAAACATTTCTGTCTCATTCAGGAAACGTGGTTGAAGCATTTTACCCGTAAACTGCTTCCAAGTGGTTTTCAATTTCCTGTACCGTTTCTGAAGTGCGATTTCCCGCCCTTTTCGCCCGTGCGGGTGATCGCTGTCTTTTTAAAAAAATGTTTGTTTTAGAGTGCTATAGCGCTATAATGTAACAGCAAAACAGCACTATAGCAACCCCATTGGAATGCCTGGACTCCACTGGAATACATGAGATGGCTACATCTGCCACCTGGAAAGTACCCCTTGGACACAGCCTTCAAGTGGGAGATCAGGGCATCAGTGATTTTTACCCACCAGTGTCGAGGGACTGTATGGGCAGCAATGACAGGTGCCCATGCCCTGACAGATGCCCTCCGATTGTACCTGGAGGATGCATGGCTCAAGACAGGCATGTCAGTTTTCCTCCCCCTCCCCCTCTTCTTAGAGAGATGAAGGAAGTGCATAAGCACCTCACTCAAAGCTGCTGTGCTGCTGATCATCATTTGCAACACCACGATCAGTTACAAGAAAGTAGTTATGGAGACCATGACTAATAGATCAGTAGCCTCTCATACAGTCACACAAAACCACTGTAACCATACAAGCCTACCACTCACCAACTTCAACCCACAAAGATAAGGGGCTTGCCTCCCTGCCCTTTATACCTGACCCAGCTCTGTGCCAGTCACTTCCCAGCCAATCGCCTCTTGGCATGGATGGGTGCACATCAGGCTGGGTTAGCAACATCTGTCTCACCAATCAGTGATGCCCTGATCTCCCGCTTGAAGCCTGTATCCAATGGGGTACTTGTTTCCAGGTGGCAGATGTAGCCATCTCATGTATCCCAGTGGAGTCCAGGCATTCCAATGGGGTTGCTACAAAAAAAAAGATGGAGATCGCCTGCATGGGTGAAAAAGGGCGGGAAAAAGCGGTGCAGTCTGAAATGCCAAACCGCTTCAGAGATGGCTTTTTACTGGTACAGGAAAGGTTTGTGTGAAATGGCAGCCCTGTACTGGTTTACTCCAAGATGGATCAATAACGGTTTAAAACCGGCTTTAAAAGGGTAATGTGAAATCCCCAAAAATCTTTATCCACTGGTGGAAAATAGTAACAGGATATAAAAATATGGATACATCTCGTTGGAGCAGAAGTTGGCCTTCTTATTGCCCTCTGCTGTGATTCAAATACATCATGTACACATTCGGAGAACAATCTCTGCAGGTTCAGTCACAGGAATGTGGGAAAATGATGGTGGAGGAATGTATGCTGCCAGGGAATGCCTGCTTGCTAGCCATCTGACCTCAGAGATCTGCTTGGCATACAGAAGATCCTAGATTTAATGCCCAGCATCTCCAGTTAAAAAATCTGGAAGTAAGTTACGTGAATTACCTTTGCCTGAGATCCTGGAGAAGCGCTGCCAGTCTGAGTAGACAATATTGACTGTGATGGACCAGCTTTGTGTGTGTTCATCATTTAGTTCAAAGTCTAGGGAGTGATCCCAAGAGCAACATCCTTACCTAGTGAGTGGTTAGGTACAGGGAGGGAACTTTTGCCTTTCTGAATTAATGGAATGGTCCTTAACCTTCTTGCTGGCTGCTCTTATGAATGAGGACTGTATATAAAGTCTAATGAAATAAATATTCTCTCTCTCTCTCTTTTTAAATTTTATATCAAACAAACAAAACCAAACAAATATACATGCAGACATTCATTTGGAGAATGTATCCATCACTTTAGATTATCTCTTAAATTATCCATACATCTCTAAGTAAAAAGTAAATCTCTATACCTTTCAGTTTGGTGTAGTGGTTAAGTGCACAGACTCTAATTTGGGAGAACCGGGTTTGATTCCCCACTCCTCCACTTGCACCTGGCTGGATGATGTTGGGAAAGCCATAGTTCTGCACAGCTGTTCTTGAAAAAGAGCAGTTTCTGTCAGAGCTCTCTCAGCCCCACCTACCTCATTGGGTGTCTGTTGTGGGGAGGAGAAGGGAAAGGAGTTTGTAAGCCACTCTGAGACTCCCTTGGGTAGTGAAGGGCAGGGTATAAATCCAATCTCCTCCTCTTCTTCTTCTATTGTAAAGCTTTTGCACATATTATTGTAAATATTCTTGTTGTCCTCTACTTCGGTTGTGTACAAAGTTCATTTAATGCATTCTTCAATCCATCTGTAAAATCTTGACCATGTATTTTCAAAGTTTTCCTCTTTTTGTCCTTTCAGAATTGAAGTTAATTTATCATTTTCAGCAGTTTCAAATAATTTATTATTTCTTCTTTTGAAGGTGTCTCTTTTCTTCTCCAATATTTAGCATACAATATTCCAGCAGTTATAACTACATGTAAAATAAGATAAGAATCAGGGGTCGTTTTGTAGAAAAAGAGCTAGGGGGACTCATTAGCATAACTCATTAGCATATGCCACACCCCCTGACATCACCGGAAGTGTGTCATAAGGCCACACCCCCTGAATGCGCTCGCCCGCTTCGGGAGAGGGGATCAAAGTGTAATACAAGCCTCCTCCGAGACTTGATCACACCAATCTCAACTCTCTCTTGGGTCTTGATGCCTGCCAGTCATTCCCCCTGCCTGGGGGAAGCCACGTTGGACCCAAATACAGTCCAAACTGCTGTAAGGAACACCCGTCCACCCTGAGCACTTACAAGGTGTGTCAAATCGCCATTTTACCCCGACCAGAAGCAGGGGGTGGGGCTTCGTTGTGTGACCCGCCCCCCGCACCTCACCCGGGGGAACGGCGATCCCCCGCCATCCCCCCGAATTGACCCCTGATAAGAATCCTGCTTTTTCCAATTTTCTGGAAGTATATTCAGTAAAAACAATTCTGGTATAAAAGATATGTTACTTTTTCTTTCTTTCTTTTTTGCAATATTTCATGTATCCAAGCCTACCATTTTTTACTTTTATCACAAGTCCACCACATATGAAAGAAAGAACCAACATTCTCTTGGCATTTCCAACAATCATTTAACATACTGGGATAAAAATTTTGATAATTTATCTGGTGTAATATGCCATCCGTAAAACATTTTATAAATATTTTCTTTTTAAGAGGTTGATTTTGTAATTTTTATATTTGTTTTCCATACCTTGGACCATTGATCTAAATGAATATTATGCCCCAAATTTTGTGCCCATTTAACCATAGAGCATTTAACCACTTCATCTTGGGTTTAAATTTCTAACATTATAACATACAATTTCTTAATAAACTTATCATCAGTATTTTGTCCATCTCAGTGAACTTTTCATAAAAACCCATTTGTTTATATTTGACATATCTTGAATCTAATTGTCCCACCAATTCAAGTCAGTATCTTGTTTTTTGAGATTCTCTATTGATTTTAATTTGTTTTTATTACCCAGCAAGTCTTCATATCTCCACAATTAATTTTTTTGAAATATTGGGATTTGTAAAAGCTTCGAGTGGTGAGACCCATTTTGGTATCTTAGTTTTTAAAAGTCTTTGTTTCTTCCCATACTTTCAATAAAGATCTTCTAAGAATCTGTTGTTTGAAATATTTATGTGTATTGTCCTTGCCATACCACACAAATGCATGCCAACCCAATAATAAGTCATGGCTTTCTAGCTTTAGTAGGCTTGTATTTTCCAGTGTAATCCATTCTCTCACCCAAGTCGATTAAGATGCTTTATAATATAAGAGCCAATCTGGTAAGGCAAATCCTTACCTAGTGAGTGGTTAGGTACAGGGAGGGAGCTTTTGCCTTTCTGGATTAATGGAATGAATGGAATGGTCCTTAACCTTCTTGCTGGCTGCTCTTATAAATGACAGCTGTCTATTCTCATAATAAATTCCTCTGTTCTAATAGAAAATATGCAGGTTGTTGTGGGTGAATTTTCCTCCCTGTTTAAAATATTTATTCATCCCTAACTAGTCTTGACTTTGATTGTGATATTTGCAACTACCTGTCTAGCTAAATAAAGATAAATACTAGATACATATTTAGAGCCATAGTAGACAGAAACAGCTATGTGCACTAACCAGATACAATATTTAAATATACATTTTTTTATAAATTTGTAAAAATAGTTTTATCATCTTAAATAATCATCATTTTATAAACAAAAACAAACAAGACATATAGATAAAGACTTAATTGTTGGATTGTTCTCTGTAACTCTCATTTTTGGGGTAATTATTTGCATCACAAAGAACTGTCTCAAAACAGATTGTATGGGAACTGGTTAAATACAAGTTTTGGCTTCCAACACATTATACTGAGCTTTGTAATTTAATTTCAAATTGAAGATAATGATCCAATGCTCCTAAACATGCAGCTAATCAATAGCAAAATTATTGCTCATAATTGCCCACGATTTCTAGATTGAATGTATTTGACTGTTGTACATAATATTTGATTACTTTTCCCTGAAGCATTTGATCCATTTATTATTACACAGCATGAAAATTAAGTCTCCATTGTAATTATACTAGGTTCTAACACTTATCATCATTAGACATGCCTGTTCTTTTTAATATAGTGTCCAAAATCTAATTTAAATTAGTTGACTATATAATAATGCTGTGGCAAAACTGGGAAGGCAATGAAGCTAATGAATTATTGGAATACGTATTTTGATGTGGAATGAGAATGGGGTTGTTAATTCATTTATAACCAACCTGTGTTTATTTTGATCTAGTAAAAATCAGTAGTGTATCTCCATAACAGAAGGAGCTAGACAGTTACTCTTTTGAAATTAAAGTTGGGAACCTGGTCCACACATTGCTGTCCTGATATATTGACATATTACTATCCACTTACTGATTTTTTTTTAAAGCCTGCAGCAATACAGGAGAAAATGGCTTTGTGGACTCCCAGCCTTGTGGGAGTCCAGGAGCCTGTCAGTCTACCCACCATTTTCTGGCTGGGGGCAAGGCTCTGATGCCTCTGATGCAGGCAGTGGGCAGAAGCCTCCAGCAGAGATAACGCTGGTAAGGTAAGTAAGAGCAGTGTGCCCTTTTTAAAATTTAAATAGTTGTGAGTGGTACCCAGGTGTACCTGACCATCAGCTGTCAGTTGGTGTCTCTCTTCTCAAGGGGAGAGAGATACCAACTCACAGCTGTTTCCCATCTGGCTTCTTTGTTTTCCCTTGCCACTCCTGCACCTCCCTGACACCCCAAAATGCTCCCAAAATTCTAGGAGATGAATTGGGGGGAATTGCATAATTTTGGGTGTCCCCGAGATGAACTGAAACAACTAATTTTGCGTATAATTTCATCTCAGGTATATCTGACTGAACTCCCCCTATGATACCGATTGATTAATCAGTTGATTAAAAACTTATATGCCACCTTTCCTTGTAGTTCAAGGCAACTTACAATAAAAGCTGCACTCCCATTATGTAAGAGATCCACTTAAAATACCTTTAAAAAGTGGTTATCCTTCTACTATTTTTAATTTCTTGTATGAGCCATATAATGTCTTACAGTGCAAAGGTTATACTGAGGGCCTAAACATAAAAATACAGGGAGAGCCATGATTGGAAACTCCATGCATTGTTTTAGTGGTAAGAACAGCTGGGAGAAGGGGAATGAAAATGGAACAAAATGGACTTTATCCCTTTCTCTGACCTAGCTGCCCCACCAAGTTGGCCTGATATGACATAGCAAGAGAAACTAATCCTAGCATCAAGATGGTGGAATAGGAACATACAAAAAATGGATGTAGTTGGCAACAACTGTATCCACCCGATGTACTTTGGTAATTAAAAACTGAAGATTATGCAATGTCATTTTTAATATGTCAGTGTTTAGAAATGCTTTGTTATATACTGAGGTGTTAGACATTGCCATGTTATATACTGAAGACACATGGAACCAATATATTTAATTCGCAACGTGGTCAAATCTGTGGATACTTAATTCCAGAGACCGAAATCATGAACAGATGAAATGGATCTTTCTACGAACTTGAAAAAATGCTCCTGGTTTGCAGAAAAACCTGAAATAGACAATAACGGCGGGGGGGGGGGGGGGGGTTAACCCAGTGATAATAGAAGCAGTGTCGCTAGCCTTAAAAAAACGAATGCTTTTATTGACCGTTGCCAAACAACCCAACAATATGCCAGCCTTCAAGCCTTATTTTCAAGAGAAGACGAGAGAAGAAAAGATTGGGTTTATACCCCACCCTTCACTCAGAGTGGCTTACAAACTCCTTTCCCTTCCCCTCCCCACAACAGACACCCTGTGAGGTTGGTGGGGCTGAGAGAGCTCTTTCAAGAACTGCTCTTTCAAGGACAGCTCATGTCAGAGCTATGGCTTGCCCAAGGTTACACCAGCAGCTGCATGTGGAGTGGGGAAAACAAACCTGGTTCTCCCAGATAAGGGTCCGTGCACTTAACCACTACACCAAACTGGCTCTCAAGGTAGGGGGAGAGGCCAGAGTCCTTTCCAGGGCTCCTTTAGCTTTTAAGGGAGGACTCATTGGGGCTGGGATCACCAGCAAAAACCAGGCAGTTTGATACTATCAGATTTGCATGACACATTCAGGCCTAGCTGCTTACTGCTGTACAAAAGTAGCCACCTCATGAAAGCTGATGTGGTGTAGTGCTTAGAATTTCATACTATGATCTAGGATACCTAGGTTTGAAGCCCCACTCTGCTGTAGAAGCTTACTGAGTGATCTTGGGGTTGTTACACATTCTCAGTCTTACGTACCTCACAGTTTTGTTATGAGGATAAAATGAGGAAGGGAAAATAATGTCAGCTACTTTGGTTTCCTGTTGTGGAGAAAGATGGGGTATAAATGAAGTAAATAAATAATACACATAGCTGAAGATGAGGGTCAAACAGAAAGTAGGTTGGTCAGTGAGTGAGAAAGACAGAAGGAAGCAGGAAGGGGGTTACCAGGAGGACAGAAAGAGGAAATAGTGTGGGGAGGGAAATACAGGATAAAATGAGGGGCCCTCTGCAAGTCCAAGTGGGTTCCCCATCATGACCCAGTAGACATTATGTACCTGGACTTTCAAAGAGCTTTTGACAAGGTACTTCACCAAAGACTCCTGAGTAAACTTAGCAGTCATGGGATAAGAGGACAGGTTCTTTTATGGATTGAAAAGTAGTAAAATGACAGAAAGCAAAGATTAAGAATCAATGGACAGTTCTCACAATGGAAGGAAGGAAGCAGTGGGGTCCCACAATTATCAATATTGGGAGTGGTACTATTTAATTTATTCATAAATGATCTGGAAGTGGGGGTGAGTAGTGCGGTGGCTAAGTTTGCCGATGACACAAAATTATTCATGATGGTGAAAACCAAGGCTGACTGTGAAGAGCTCCAAGAGGTCCCCCACAAACTGGGTGAGTGGGTGACAATGTGGCAAATGAAGTTCAGTGTTGGTAAGTGTAAGGTGATGCACACTGGGACAAAAAATCCCAACTTCAAGTATAGGCTAATGAGGTCTGAACTTGCTCAGGCTGAGAGAGAAAAAGATTTTGGGGTCGTAGTGGATAGCTCAATCAAAGTGTCAACCCTGTGTGCTTCAGTGGTGAAAAGGCAAACTCCATGTTAGGGATTATTAGGGAAGGGATTGAGAATAAAATATTCAATATTGTAATGCCCCTGTATAGATCTATGGTGGAGTCTCATTTAGAATACTGTGTACCGTTTTGGTCACCGTATCTCCAAAAGGACATTGTGGACCTGGAAAAAGTGCAGAGGAGGGCAACCAAGATGATTAGGGTGTTGGAGCACTATGAGGAAAGGCTGAGGAGTCTGGGACTTTTCAGTTTACAAACGAGACAAATAAGGGGGAGCATGATATAGGTTTATAAAATTATGCATGGGGTGGAGAGAGTTGACAAAGTGAATTTTTCTCCCTCTCCCAAAGTACTAGAACTTGAGGGCCATTCAATGAAGCTGATGGGCAGTAGGTTCAGGATAGACAAAAGGAAATATTACTTTATACAGAGAGTGATTAAAACATGGAATTCACTGCCAGAGGATGTAGCAATGGCCACAGGAATAAACAGCTTTAAAAAGGGGTTATACAGATTCATAGAGGATAAGTCTATCAAAGGCCCCTCATGACGACTGAGGGGAATCTCGGGCACAGAGTGTGTCGGCCTGGTGCTGGAGGCTGAGGAGAGTTTGGCGATCTGGCTGGTGTACCGACCGCCTAACGCACCGGCCGGTAGTCTGCCGTCCCTACTGGAGGCCATAGCAGGCTGGGCATTGGAGCACCCTCGGCTTTTGGTCCTGGGTGACTTCAACGTCCACGCCGATGACGCGGCCTCGAGTCAGGCTACGGAACTGATGGCATCCATGGCGTCGCTGGGACTCTCCCAATTAATATCAGGCCCCACGCATCAGGCCGGGCACACGCTCGATTTGGTCTTCGCGGCGGGGAGTATGGTGGACCGGATTACCACAATTGAGGTACCATGGTCGGACCACTATGCCCTGAAGGCTCGCGTAAATATCCCACCCTGACCCTGTTTAGGCGGCGACCATATTTTAGCTCGCCCGCGGAGCCTGATGGACCCAATGCGGCTTCAGATGGCTCTGCGGGATCCGATGCCCCCTGGCGGTTCATTAGATGAGCTCATGGAGGATTGGCATAGCCGACTCGCTGCGGCCATCGACGTGATCGCTCCTCGGCGCCCTCGGCGCCCTCGCTCTAGGCTAGCCCCTTGGTATACCCAGGGGCTGCGGCTTATGAAACAGGAGCTCAGATGGCTAGAGAGATGGTGGCGCCGAGCTTGCGACGAGGTGACAAGAGCATCTTATAGGACGTTTATGAAAGCCTATGAGATGGCAGTCAAGGCTGCGAAGAGAGACTTCTACGCAGCCAGGGTTGCGTCCGCTAGCTCATGCCCGGCCCAATTATTTAGGACAATTCGGTCAT
>NW_015175440.1:71964-85551 GCF_001447785.1 Gekko japonicus
TGATCCACGCGACGGTCACCTCGAGGCTAGACTACTGCAACGCTCTCTACATGGGGCTGCCTTTGTCACTGATTCGGAGGCTGCAGCTAGTGCAGAATGTGGCGGCCAGGCTGGTTGCTGGTGTCTCAAAATGGGATCACATCCAGCCTGTGCTCAAAGAGCTGCACTGGCTGCCTATAGCATTCCGGATTCGCTTCAAAGTGCTGGTGCTTACCTTTAAAGCCCTACATGGCCAGGGTCCAGCATACCTAAGGGACCGCCTTGCCCCACATAGATCCCAGAGAACACTTCGGTCGGGGTCGCTACACCGCCTTGCGATCCCGGGCCCGAAAGAGGCCAGGCTTGTTGTCACTAAGGGCCAGGTCCTTCTCGGTGGCGGCTCCTATCTGGTGGAATGAGCTCCCAGAAGAGATCAGGGCCCTGCGGGACCTGTTGCAGTTCCGCAGGGCCTGCAAGACGGAGCTCTTCCGCCAGGCTTTTGAAGAATAGGAGCCGCCACCGACACCACTACCACCAATGGGGCCTGTCTACAGCACCGCCTGAAGCCAATGTGGCTAATAACATCTGGAGGCCACAGCAACCTCCCCTGGGATGAAAGGGTTGTGCAATAGGGAGAGAGGGTTTTGAGTCACGCGGGATCCTTGGGTGTGGCCCATGTATTAAGTGTTTTAAATTGTTTTATTGTTGTTTTATCGCACCAAGTGCCATACTGCTGTAAGCCGCCCTGAGCCCGCAAATGCGGGGAGGGCGGGGTATAAATAAAATTAATTAAATAAATAAATAAGAGTTAAATACCATTTCTGTGAAGTGCTTTTTTATTTTTTCTTCTTAATTTCTATTTATGCATTAGTATGTTTGAATTTTATATACCAAGAAGCTGTATCCTGTTATCTCTGAAGTTATGCTTGTGATCAAGGGTTTGGGTGAGATGCATAAATCTAAACTTGATTTTCATTTAAGGTATAAAGTGAACCTTCTTAGTGATTTCCTTCTCTTTTTCCATTTAACGAAACTGGACAGTGTGAATATACATACAACAAGGGCACTTAAGGGAAAAAAGCACAATTCACCAAACTAAGGCTATAGTCAGATGTGTCATTTGGCATGGTCAGGTATTTGCAGCTAAGTTGGATCTAAAGGCACATGTGACCACAGCCTAAGAAACACATGTAGATAATGTACATGGACCATGTATGTTATAAATAAAGGTTCATGTTTTAAAATCCCACTGGGTTTCTGTTTCTAGAAACACAGAAACAGAAACTAATGACAAAAGCTTGCACCCTGGGCTTGTTTTCCTGCTGGCAGACCTGTCTTTCCACTGGTAGAGGAAAGGGCAGGGTGGTTTTGACCAATTTTCTCTCCCATGGCATACCTTCACATTGCCTGCAGCAATGGGTCCCCTGACCACTGGCATCAGTATTGCAAAGTGAGCTCAATCAGAAGAGGGGGCAGGGAAGTTCCATTGCTGAGCTCTGCTCACACTACTTTCAATTCAAGCCAAAATGCTGTATCCATGCATGAAGAACAGGTGTATTCTCTGCATATCATGTTTCAATAACTAGAGGTGAAACAACAGCAACCATGAAATACTACAAAATGAGCCATGGACATCCACATGTAACTCCCACACATTGTAGCTGTGTGGCGTAGATTCCTGGTTTGAGAGAACATAGAAATCTGAATTTGAAACCAGGTAGAAATGACTACATTCATGGCAAAACTGCTATGTGTGCACGGTTGACTTCAAAATAGGGTGTCATTTTCATGTGGGATCTTGAACTGAAATCAGCCAATGAATTGTGGCTGCTAAATAACTAAGGAAAGATGCTCATCAATTACATTAAATGGGGAGAAAGTGAGAAAAATTCCCAAGAAAATTCACTTCACACATCAAAAGCAAAATTAAGTTTTTATAAATAATACCACCCTTGTGTGGTCAGTGGTAAGCAGTAAAAATGGCCTTGGAAGCTCCTTGAAGCAACCGGTACACCCTTGAGGCATTTACTTGCTTGTTAGATATATATTTTTTAATCCTGATCTTTTTTCAGGGAGTTTAGGAGTTCTTCCATTTTATTCTCACAAAAATACTGTGAGGCCAAATAGGCTGGGAGCAAGAAAGAGCAGCTGGCTTAAGGTCACCTGGACCGTTTCGTGGTTGAGAAGGGATCTGAACCAGTCCTAATTTAGAACTCTAACCCGTGTGCCAGATTGGTTGTAAACCTTGGTTTGTGTCAGGGCTGTCACATGGCTGAAAACCATGTGTATATATAGTTGCTGCAGTGGAGGTGGGGAATAAGATGTACAATATCCACCACAAATCGCCTACCCAAAGTGGTGGGAATCTTTCTGCCTAGCTGTATATATTCAGTTATCCCATCTTGATCGCTTAGCCCATCTTGATATCACATCTCTAATATTTTGATTTTTTAATTTCTGCCCTCAGTTTACATTTGTGTGTATGTCAGGTTGCAGTTGACTTATGGCAACCCCAGCAAGCCTAGAGAGCCAGTTTGGTGTAGTGGTTAATGTGTGGACTCTAATCTGGGAGAACCAGGTTTGATTCCCCACTCCTCCACTTGCAGCTGCTGGATGACCTTGGGCAAGCCATAGTTCTGTCAGAGCTGTTCTCTCAAGGACAGTTCTGGAAAGAACTCTCTCAGCCCCACCTACCTCACAGGGTTTCTGTTGTGGGGAGGGGAAGGGAAAGGAGTTTGTAAGCTGCTGCTGCTGTTGCTTCTTCTTCTTCAAAGCAGAGGTGGTTCTTCTTCTAAGAAGCAGTCCTCTGTAGGGTTGCCACTTCTGGGTTGGGAAATACCTGGATATTTGGGGGTGGAGCCTGAGGAGGGTGGGGTTTGGGGAGGGGAGGGACTTCAGTGGGATAGAATGCCATAGAGTCCACTTTCCAAAGTGGCCATTTTCTTGAGGTGAACTGATCTCTGACGTCTAGACATCAGTTGTAATCCCAGGAGATCTCTAGCTGCCACCTGGAAGTTGGCTACCGTAGTCCTCTGGCTCTATAATTGTAATACATTTTAGCTAACTGATTTTTAAAGTTTTTTACAATTACTACAGAATCAAGATTTTTTAAATGTTGATTATTTTTCTACCTTTGCAAGAAACCTGATAGACACAGTGGAAATAGTAGAACACAACATATTAGCGTTAACTGCCAGAACTGTAAAGTTAGGCAGTTTTATGAAGCTTTTTCCATAATGCTTGTTCAGGTTGAGGCAAACGGTTTTGCCAGCTGCATTTCTGCCTGTTAGGCAGATACAAAACACACATGAGCCCCAAAGTGGCAGTGCTCAGCTGCATATGGAAACACTGCCTCATGCAAGACTTGTCAATATATGTGTGTTTCTGTAAGTCTGGCTGTAGATGAGGTCAATCTACTTGACAGGAGCTGACAGCTCAGAGAGACAGTCTAGCTGGCTCTAACCAGTTCTGTCCAGTTCAGAGCAGAACTAATTAACAGCATCACTATGACTCAGCATTGCGATATGATTGGACAATGCTTGTATAAATGTAATGATAAAGTATACTTTACTTCCTGATGGACAACCTGGTGTCTGCGGAGCACTTTGTCACTGTGAATAATATATTGGTGAAGGCTTGTGTAAATAAATGCATATAGTTTTACACTAAGCCAGTTGGACTTACATCTTCTGTGATACTCATACTCACCCACATCTTGCAAACCTCAACAAGACTTTACCCCAGCAATGAGCTAAAACTGCTCTGTAATTCACTAACCATCAATGGACAGTTCATTGGAAGACATTTCAGATCTGTGGTTTTTGAAAGAACCATAGAAATGTTCTCATTGTAAATGTATCAGCTTAAACATTTATGATGTTCCTGTTTATGAATTCTGTTTTGAACTACATGTAGGCAACAAATATAATGGGAACTGCTAAGAGAATAGTTCTTTGTATATAGTTTATCGAATAATTTTTCTGGTTTCGCTCATTAAAAAAACCCTCTCAAATGTTAGAAATTCAGACAACCCGCAGCGTGAATAGAGCACATCTGCCTTCATTATGGTCAAGTAATTAGTCCTTGGAATAAATGCACATGCTTTGTTCAGAGCAAGCAGTAACTTTTTGTGAAAGCTTGCATTGCCTCCACACAGACCTCAGCTGGTAAATTTTTCTGCATTTTTGTTTTTGTCTTGCGGGGGCTAAGTACTAAACACATGTTCAGTGCCAAACAAAACGGTAATTGATTAGCCAAGAATATGTGTTTACATTAGTAAACTGGCTACAAAAGTGTAGAATGAGAAGGAAGGGATTATCTTGCTTGAAGTTAACACATTTGGTTTTGTCAAGCATTAGATCCTTGGCCAAAGCCTACTGAAGTCATCAGGAATCTTCTGTTAACTGACCTCTGATCATTCCATGGGGTCTCTTTAAAAAATGTAGGCATTTAATTTTCATTCTTATCTGTGCATATTTCCACCAAGTTGGAGAGGTGTTGTACTCATGCCTCAATTTTGGGAAACCTGTGGGAATCACAAGGAATACTAATTGGTAAGATTGTTGTACCATGTTGTACCATGACTTGGCCCTTTGCAGACCTAAGCTATGTGGACTATCTGACAGTGCTACCATAGGGTAGTTTTGTTGTAGCACCATACTGTCTTCACAGAACTCTTACTCCATGTGATGTTTAATGAAGAGATAAAACTCAGGAAGTGAATCCCATTCCACAGAGAATCCCATTCTGCTTTCTAGTATTTGGTCCAGATGGGAACATGTGCAAAATCAAACAAATCCAAGGAGTGAAATAAGGAATGAAAATACTGTTTCGTGAAACAAGGAATAACTTATTTCCAGGTTCTGATATCCTTGCTTGCAGCCACTACCCTCTGTGCTGTCCCCAGCTGTCCTCTCAAATCTCTAATCAGATCTGAACAATTAGAAGACTGAACTGGAAATTCAAATCCAGATTCCAAGTCAGCCACATATGCTTGAAGCAACCATGCTCTCTCTTCTATTGAGTTGAAAAGTAAAACTACTTTAAAGTCTCTCCACATGAAGCTGCCTCTCCTGCTAGCTGAAGTGCTGTTCTTCCTCAAAACAAATTTGAGATGGCTGGGGAGAGTGTTGCATAGCAGGAGCTAAACATTATTTTTAAAAAATAGACCATGTCTACATACATTTTCATGTTTTCTGGTTTCTGACATTTCTATTTATGTTCAGATATCAGCCACTTGGGTTAATTTAGTCAGGTAGAGGGTTGGAGTAGAGACCATGCTAGTCAGGCTTCATATCACACTTCCTCTGCTTCAGTGTGAATTAAGACCCAGCCTTCACAGCTGCCCATTATAACTGTTGATGAGGCTAAAATCAATGTACTAGTCATGTCTCTCTGTGTATACTATACTATACTATACTATACTATACTATACTATACTATACTAATAGCATAGAAAATGGAAGACTGTTAGCATGTGTAAATGGAAAAGCAATACCAGAGGTCATAAGCAGTGATTAGCTCTAAGACTGGCATATCTGCAGGGTGGGTTCTACCATTTTATTCTGTCAGTGTCTGTATACTTCTCCATTACAAGACACCACTCTCTGCTAATGTATGATATCAGTGGAAGGTAGCTTGTGCCAGGGAACAGAACAAAATGGTAAACCCAAACAGATCTCTTTAAAGCTGAGAGGCAAAATTACATGGACAACCATGTAGATCCAGATGGGTACATACATAACGCTTCGACTGGGAGGGCAGGACAGAAGTCTAATAAATCAAATCAAAACAAAACATATAAACCTCTAGTGCTATTTACAGTTCAAAGTTGTGGACAATAAGGAGGAAGTCTGATGCCTCTCTCTACCTTACTCAGTTATTTCACTGCCCAGTTAGACAAAAAGTAACAATAACAATGTAAGAGTTCCCTCGATGAGTAAACCAAAGACCTTTTAATTCAGCAGTCTTTTACTCACAGTGTCCCATGAAAGCCCTTTGGAAGCTCAGAAGCAGGCCATGAATATGATGGCCATGTAGGTCAATTGTCTTCACTTGGGTGGATGGAGGGTCCTTGGAGCATTTTTTGAATAATAACCCAAATATACATGGGCTGGCAGCTACCTAGTCATCCCACATTATTATTTCCTTGAGCATTTAGAAAGGACAGCTGTGATTACGAAGAGCCAGCATGGGTTTCTCAAAAACAAGTCATGTCAGACTAACCTTATCTCTTTTTTTGAGAAAGTTACTACCTTGCTGGATCAGGAGAAAGCTGTAGACATAGTTTATCTTGATTTCAGTAAGGTTTTTGATAAGGTTCCATATAATATACTTGTTGGCAAATTGGAAAAATGTGGTTTGGATCTTATGACTATTAGGTGGATCTGTATCTGGTTGACAGATTGCACCCAAAGAGTGCTTGTGAATGGTTCTTCATCCTTTTGGAGAGGAGTGACAAGTGGAGTGCCTCAAGAATGTGTCCTGGGACTTGTTTTGTTCAACATCTTTATGAATGATGTGGATGAAGGGATAGAGGGAATGCTTATTAAATTTGCAGATGATTCTAAATTGGGAGGGGTAGCAAATATGGTAGAAGACAGTCTCAGAATACAGGATATCTTGACAGGCTGGAAAACTGGGCTAAAATAAATAAAATCAGATTCAATGGGGATAAACGTAAAGTTCTTCATTTAAGTAGGAAAAATCAAATGTATAAGTATAGGATGGTGGAGACTTGTTTTGGCAGTAGTATGTGCGAAAAGGATCTAGGGATCTTAGTAGACCATACACTGAACAGCAGTGTGATGCGGTTGCAAAAAAGGCAAATGCCATTTTGGGTTGTATCAACAGAAGTATAGTGTCCAGATCATGCAAAGTGGTGGTACCACTTTGCTCTGGTTAGACCTCACCTAGGCTGCGATCACACATGCCAGTAGATCCAACATAGGAGCGAATGCCCGACGGATCTAAAGGACACAATCAGACAGCAACATCTGGGAAGCATCCCGCAGTCATTGGCAACCCACACTGCTCTGCCATGGAAGTGGAGTTAAAAGACACCGGGGAAAGTCCAGTAGTATACGGGTTCTGACGGACTTTCCCCTGTCTGATCGTTCAAGCACACACTCATGCTGTTGGGATGGTCTGATCAGGCCATCCTTGTTCGGGGCTGTTCCCCCCCTCTTCACAGTATGCGTATCATCGCATACCCATAGGTGGCCCTTGGTGCAGAGGTGTTATTCCTTGCTTACGCGCATGGGAAAGGGCAACCCCCCCCCCAAACCAAAATGACTCACCTGCAGTTGCATCTGATCATACTGTGACGGGCTGCACCTGCAGCTACAAAGGGAGGTGTGATCATGCAACTGAGGGTCAAATTACTCTGGAGGGAATAGCCTCGCTTCCCCTCCACTTCAACTGGCACGTGTGACCACAGCCCTACAGTATTGTGTTATGTTTTGGGCACCACAGTTTAAGAAGGATCTAGACAAGCTGTAACATGTCCAGAGGAGGGCAATGAAGATGGTGAGGGATCTGGAGGCCAAGTCCTATGAGGAAAGGTGGAAAGGTATGTTTAGCCTGGAGAGGAGATGCCTGAAAGGTGATATGATAACCATCATCAAGTAATTGAAGGGCTATCATATAGAGGAAGGTATGAAGTTGTTTTCTGTTGTCCCAGAAGGTCAAACCAGAGCCAACAGGTTCAAATTAAATCAGAAGAGTTTTCGCCTAAACATTAGGAAGAACCTCCTGACAGTTAGAGTGGTTCCTCAGTGGAACAGGCTTCCTCAGGAGGTGGTGGGCTCTCCTTCTTTGGAGGTTTTCAAACAGAAACTAGATGGCCATCTGACAACAATGCTGATTCTGTGAACTTAGGCAGATCATGAGAGGGAGGGCAAGTTAGGGTTGCCTCAGTGCTTAGTTCTTGTGGCCCTTTCTTACATGCCCAGGGAAATACTTTGGGGTCAGGAAGCAATTTTTCTTCAGGCCGGTTTGGCCAGGGATCCTGGAGGATTTTTTTTGTCATCTTCTGGGCATGGAACAGTGGTCACTGTGGGTGTGGAGGTATTTGTGAATTTGTGAATTTCCCACCTTTCTCCACAATGGCAACCCAAGGCAGCGTACATTGTGCTTTTCTGCTCTGCCCTGTTTTATTCTTGCAAGAGCCCTGTGAGGTAGGTTAGGCTGGCTGAGAGTGACAGGCCCAAGGTCACCCAGCAAGCTTCTATGGCAGATTAGGGACTCAAACCTGGGTCTCCTAGATTATAGTCTCTCTAACCACTGTACTACACTGGCTTGTTTGTGTGGAGAGATGTTTCTGTTTTCATGAGCAGATTCAAATTTAGGAAAATCATCACTTCCAAAGTGTGCCTTCAGAGACACAAATGCCTGACTAACAAATCATAATAGGCTGTTTATCATACTGTATTCTTTAAATGACATCTTAAAATATTTCTACATTTTATTAGGAAAACAGTGAATGATGAATGAGTAATCTTCAAATGTTTTGGTAATGCATTTCAATTTGTTAAAAGACATAACATCCAGTTCCAGAATATATCAGATTAGCTAAAAGCTAAGTGGAGCAGTCCTTTGACAGATACGTTTTACCCCAGAATGTGCATATAGGATCACTTGTTTGGAAATGCTTTCACATAAAAAAACTCCTTATGCATAGAAGACTAGTATGTTGGGGAGAAAAATATATAGAAGAAGAAGAAGAAGAGATTGGATTTATACCCTGCCCTGCACAACCCAAAGGTGTCTCAGAGCGGCTTACAAACTCCTTTCCCTCCCCCTCCCCACAACAGACACCCTGTGAGGTAGGTGGAGCTGAGAGAGCTCTTGACAGAAACTGCTCTTTTTCAAGAACAGCTCTTATCAGAACTATGGCTTGCCCAAGGTCATCCATCCAGGTGCAAGTGGAGGAGTGGGGAATCAAACCCGGTTCTCCCAGATTAGAGTCCGTGCACTTAACCACTACACCAAACTGGCTTTCCTTGTTATGATAGCTTTCCCTATGCATGGAGTTTTTAGCATGAGAAGAGTGTTTTCAAACATGCAGTTCTCTCACATTTATTCTGACTGAACAGTCCTGAAACAATAATAGTGTTGTCTTTGCTAAGTCCTTTAAAGTCACTAAATATGATGTGTATATTTCTTATTTGTCAATAGAATACTTTGCAATGGATAGGAAACTGGTGCATCAGTGTCTCGCACTGTTAAAGAATATTATCTATTTCTTTATCTACTTCATTTATACCCCACCTTTCTCCCCAATGGGGACCAAAGGTGGCTTACATAATTCTTCTGCCTTCCATTTTATCCTCACAGCAACATCCTTGTGAGGTTTGTTAGGCTGAAAGTGTATGGCTGGCCCCAGATCAACCAGTGAGCTTCCGTGGCAGAGCGGGCATCTGAACCGGATTTTCCTAGATCCTAGTGTGCTACACCACACTGGGAATCAAGATCTATGTGTAGAGCTGCCAAATCCCCCCGGGGGTCGGATTCCCCCCTGCTTTGGAGGCCCAATTTCCACCCATGCGGAATCGGGCCCCGGGGGAAACCAATGGGGCGGGGCCACAGCCATTTGAGGGGAAAACGTGCCCGGCGTCATGATGTCACATCTGGGTGATGTAGATGCGGCACGCGCACGCGCGCGAAGGGAGCTGCCCAGGAGTCCCCCGCCAAGGAGGTGAGTGCCATTTGGCAACCCTATCTATGTGTTCACAGTACTCTGGGTTTGTTTGTTTGTTTTTCTGTGTATGGGTAATCTGAAGCAGGCATGCTCCTGAAATTTTTGCCTATCTGAATTTCTTTCTGTATTTTGAGGTCTGGAGTAATTGGGTCTTAGTTTGAAAGTAGCACCAATGCATTTGTCAACTGCCGCTTGTAAAAAACTGAAGCAGACTAAAGGTTAGTGACACCTTTCATTTTTTTCTGTTAGTATTTATCTGTTTGTCCCTTTAGCTTATTGTCATGCGCAAGGGCATGTGTGAACTGAGAGAACAGAGTGAAAGGGAATCTTGATGAATTGATTAATGCTCCTGTTTCAGTAATGGTTATTCAAGCAATCAGCAACCAGTGAGAAGAAATGGAATGCAATAATGAATGAATGAGAAATATATGCATTCTTATCCAGTACTGAATTCATTTCAGATATTATAAAAGTTAGATTTAGGGTGCCCTTCTTCCAGGTGGGTCCTGAAGTTTTCCTGGGATTACCACTTATCTCCGGACTGGGCATTTCATGGAGGCTATAATTATTGGCACTCTGGATTACTTGGTCTCCAATACTGTTTGGTTGTTTTTAGGGGGTGGCCCCATTATTCTCTACAGATAATATTTCCAGGGGGATGGAGAAGCTATTTGTTAACCAAATGACACCAAAATTGCCACAGAGCTGGTGTTTTCTGTCCACTACAGAATCACCAAGTTTTAAATGAATTGGATCAAGAGATCCAATTCTATGATTCCCTGAATAAGGAGATCCAAGCCATCTTCAGTTGTTTTCTATGGGGAAAAAAAATCCATGCTATCTCCAGAGCGAAGAATAGCCGAACGCACAAGAGTAAGCAACACTGGCGAAAAGAATTCCCTATGGAAACAGAACCAACAACCCCTACAGAACCACATAAAACCAGAGAATCCCAGCAAAACCACACACACACACACACACCCCGAAACAAGAACAAGCATGGCTTGCAAAAATGCTGTGGGGTTGGTGTTTTCAGGAGAAAACTGAAAGTATGAAAAGCGTTTAGCCTTTTTTCTTCCCTTTCAATTCCCTCTATGTCTTCCATATGCATTTTATTTTGGCAAATATGGAGTTAGGAACACCTGTTTGCTACGGTAACATGTATGTCTGCCCTGAGTGAGATTTTGAACCTTTTTTTCCCGCAGGAAAACAACATTATACTTTTGGCAAGCTGCAACATGCTTATACTGATTCTTGGGAAAGATGAGATAATGATTGAAGGGCTTGGTGTGTGGTAGTATGTAAAAAAGGATAGTCTGGAAATATATATTCATATTCTGAATCTTAATTTTCAAATAGTTCAAGCATTTTAATATATTTAATATTTAATTGCTTCAAATTGAAGACATATCCCCTTTATCTTGATCACTGTCAGGTACTTATAATCTGGACTTTAAAAAAGAAACCGTAGATTGAGTAGGTTAAAATTAGTTTGAATTGCACAGCTTCTGCCTTTCATAATGAAAGTGATCAAAGGTATCTCATGCTTTGAATTGTACTCATGAAATATGAGTCTCTGTCTGGAAAATTTAACTGCAGTCAAATAAAAAAAAATGTGTGGTTGCATGCACTTCTGACTTAAGTTCAAAGAAATACTAGCAAGAAAGTGCCAAGAGATTTCTAATATTTAATTGTGGCAACCCACCAACAAAATATTCAGAAATATATCACTAGCCCCAGGAAGAGTGTACTCATGTAAGCAAAACTTGATAAAATATTGGGTTGCAGACTATCTCTTTTTTATTATTCAGTTTTAGGTATTCTGGGCCTGATGGTTCTTCTTCATTCTGCAGACAAGTCGAGATATTTTGCATATGCACAGAGGCACTGTCTATTACACATTAGGGTTTCAATTAGTGACTGTAGCTCTGACAGTCAGAAATGCAAAAAGTCTCAGTTCCAATCTCCATGACATATCCAGTTCAAAGGATCTTCAGGAAAAAATATTCAAATTAATCCACATATTGCAGACATTCTGCGAAAGCAAATATAATGTGTGGGTACGAAGCCTACAGCATCTTTATTTACATATATCTCATAAAAATGATAGAATATATTATGCAAATATATTTACATATAAGGGATGAGGCAGATGACAATAGGAAGAAAGCTTAAAAAACAGTAGTGTAGATTGAGGAAACAGGTGAGAAACTATCAGATGGTGAGAAACGTGTGTGTGTGTGTGTGTGTGTGTGTGTGTGTGTGAGAGAGAGAGAGAGAGAGAGAGAGAGAGAGAGAGAGATTTGTCCTCCTCTAAACGGCTTCTTTTGCTCTGAAAATTGTCATGGACAAAAATTCAAGGCAACCCCCTTTCCTTGGGGCTGTTCCAAGTAATTTACCAAGCTAATTTGTTAATTAAAATTGTAGTGCCCCTCCCTGCCTGTTAAAGTATATTATTAGTTAATAAGCTGTGTTTAACCACACAAGACACAACTAAGGCAAATCTTTAATTATCTTCACTGCTGCTAGCTTCTTGCCACCTTCTGAACAATACTCCAGGCTAATTTTGAGACTGAGCAAGGTGTTGGAATATTTTCTGCACCATCAAACATCAATAATTTTTACAGTTTCCTGTAATAACCATGATTTGAGTACATTGGCACCACTGTTAACTTAAAGGAGCCAGCCAATCAACCAGTAATTTCTTTCTAAGTCCGTGACCTTGTGGCCCTTTGCCTACTTGTATTCTTGACAGCAAAGCTGAAAATATAACTATGGATCCAAGGGCACAGAAAGCATTCTCACCTGTTTGAAAATGGGGAAATAATTAGATTCAAGATACATCAAACGAGATATGACTCTTTAAGGCCTCCTCCTTAAGTATTGCAGCTATGTACACCTATCAAACCTCCCTTCTACTCTTTGCTGGCACTATCTGGACAGATGATTGCCTGAGCTTACTGCCTGGACAACTGATTATTGCCATATTTTCAAATGCATCATTTCATGAGACAAATGTTATTAATAGCTCCAGGGAAATGTCATTACTTCTGTGGAATGTAGTACATTTTTATCAGTGTTCTCCCAGCCACCTTATGTTATTCTAGTCAGTTTTAAAGAAGAAACCTTCTCTGTGGAATTATAAATAACGACAAATATGACATTATACTAAACAAGTAAGGCATAAATTTCACAGCATGGATGTAGTGTTGTGTACTGTATTCACTCCAAAGAATCATCATTTGAAAGCCATTCAGTCCAATCAGAAACTGAACCAATGTTGTTGTTTTTTGGCCCCCCGAAGGGGATTTTTTAATTACATTTTTCTAAAGACTACAAATCTACAACGAAAATGAGGGAAGGGAACTACAATTAGGGATAAAGAAAAGAAAACCCACTACTATCTAAAATCCCAAGAGAGGAGATCCTCAAAATTGCTTAAGTACAAAGTCAGTTCTAAATTCGCTAACAATTTTTTGAACTTAGTCAGGTCTGCTAATACAACTTTTGAATCTTAAATCAACTGTTTAAAAGAAAAACCCCAAAGCATCTTGTTACAATCAACCCTTTTCAAAGGCCCAATACAGTCCTTCAGCTTTCATTTCTTCTTATCCTGTCTTTGTCGCAGTTTATAAGGACTTTTAGGAGCCACTGCTCCCTTCTCTGACAGAGAGTCCTCTCCAGAAGACCCCGAGTCCAGCTCGCCACTGGACTTACTGTCCTCTTTATCGTCTTTCTCTTGCTCACCCATCTGGATTTTCAAAAAGTCCCGTGCTGTGGAAACAATCTTTTCTTTTTTAGCTTAAAGTTTGAAGGTTAGACCCTCTGGATACAACAACCGGTAGCTAATTGCGTTTGTTTGAAGAAAAAGGATTACATCTTTGTATTTCCTTCTCCTTTGTCTTATT
>NW_015175440.1:85800-90827 GCF_001447785.1 Gekko japonicus
TTGGTCATTGTAGACAACTGTTCCTTGACATTAGTCATCTGTTCCAGCAGGGGGCACAGAGATTCTGCCAACATTTTAGCCAGCTCGGTGGTTCCTTCCGGTCTTGGGCTCTCCCCTTTCGCTTTTAAAAGTTTCTCCTTCTCCGTCTTCTTTCCCGACATCTTTTATCGATTGTTTACTTTCGCTGCAGTTTCTAAAGTCTCTGAATGTGTGCTCAAATGCTCATACATGCCTTGGTAAGTTTTTCTCAACAGATTTCAACACTTTCGCTTCCGCTCCCCCCTGTTTTTTTGCTTAAAAGTTCATGTGCATGGGAGGGGGCCCTCCCCCCGCTTGTTTCACTTCTCGGACTGTGGGTTGGGGAGCTTTCTTTTTAAATTGCCAAAGATGCTTTAATCTGACTCACGTTCATATTGGTCTTCCGACCTCGCTTAGTCTCTAATTTGACCGCTTGATCCCCAGTGCTTGTCCCGGTCAGCTTCACTAGGTTCCATACGGACACTCACAGGAGGGACCATCGGGGCAAAGAGGTGCCTCAATTCCCCAGCATCGCGCTGGTGAAGAGGCAACCTCTCAAAAGCTCCATGGCTAGAAGCCCTTCACTGGGCCTCTTGGGGGGGGCAAAAAGCCTGCGTACCCCCTCCTTCCCGCTCGTGCGCAGCTCGCATCCCCAGGAGGTCCGGGAGATGCAACTGCTCAGCGTGCCGCCATCCACCAGAAGTCCCGAAACTGAACCAATGTTAGATTAGAAAGACCTTGGTTCAATTCCCAGTTCAGCCAAAAGGCTTACATGGTAACCCTGGACCATTCGTTATCAGTCAGGGCCAAACAAGACAACATACTGGATGTTCTGTTAGTGGAGCTCCCAGTAGTTTTTTCTTTTCTTTTTAAATTCTGTGAGGTGCATAGGGCCACAATTTGGACTGGGAACATGGCATGAGGAAAGGGGGAATTTATGCCTTCCTGAAGTGACATTTTCATGACCTGAAACTAGGGGAACACAGCATTGGGGCAGACATACTGGTTCCCAGTAGGGCAAATATCAGATCCCTGTAGTACTTTATGAATGTATGTGCCATTACATCACAACCGACTTATGGCAACCTCAGCAAGGGGTTTTGAGGGCAAGTGAGAAGAAGAGGTGGCTTCCTCTATAGAGTCTTTCTTGGTGTTTCCCCATACAAGTACTGACCCTGCTTAGCTTCTGAGATCTGGTGAGGTTGGGCTATACCATACATCCTCTCTGGGGTGCTTTATGGTTTGGAAAAAGGTGAAAAGGCTTAACTCCACCATTCCCCTCATGCCACAGTCATGGTCAGAATTGGGTCACTGTATGCTTGGTATCTAAATTTTAAAAACTGCTGGAAGCCCTATTCACGGAATTTCCAGAATCTTGACCAGTTTAACTCTCAACTTAATCCATTTCATAGGGTTGGGGTTTTTTTGTAGAATAAAGGGGTAATGTACGCTACCTTGAGGTCTGTAGAAGGATAGTATAAAAGGTAATAAAATAAGCTTCACTGGAAGGTTTCCATGTGTTACTAAAAGACCTTTGCATACTACTGCATCTAAATAAAGATATGGTAATAGTCCAGACATTCCAATTCTGCACAGACTGGATTAATAAAACAAATGAAATGTATTATTTAGATTTAGGGTAATGTAGACCATGTGAGAGGTTAACGAATGGAACAATGTATGGAATACTGTGATTAAATAGAATCATTTTGACTATTTCTTGTGGTTTTATATTTTCTTCCTTGTATGTTACCTTGGGTGGATATCTTGACCGAATTTACATTGTATCTGGATATTTTCATATAATAATAACAGTAATAACACAAGCATTCTGTGTACACCCACTTCTAGGAAAATATGAATCCTTCTGCGGCTGCTAGACATGTGGAGAGCTGTAAAGAACTGGTAGAGGACTACAACTGGTTGTCAACACTGATAAATTGTTAAAATTTTGTTCAGGAGAAATGACTGTCTGTGTGGTATAATATTTCCTTGTTTGAATAGTGTTACAGAAGAAAAAACAGTTGTGATATCTTAGGAAGCACCTTTGAACTTTGATTTATGACTTCTAATTTTTGTCTATATCCAGTTGGCCAGGATACAGATCTGATCAATCTTGATTTTACTTCCTCTTGAGTGTATTCATTTTTACATGCAAATAATGAAGCTCATTATCTTGGCCAGCCCAAGGCATTTTGACATGTAAAAGAATGCCTCAGGAACTCTTGCAATACCACAGCTGCATTTGCATGTGATTTGGGACTTGTTTCCTTTGAGACATTGCAAATGATTCTAGGATATGCATCTCTGAATAATATTCATTTGCACTCCAAGCTCCCCACATATTATCTCCATACATAACTGGTTAGCTTTGCAAAATGACCTGGTCTGATATATACCTACCTGATCTTATATCAGAAAGATCAAATGTATATCAGGCTGTGTGTGTATTATCACATACATATATGTATATCAGGCTGTGTGTGTATTATCACATACATATATGTATTTCTGTCAATATGCAATTATTTCTCAGGAATGCTTGTATTTTTGGCCCAATGCTTCTGCATCTACATCTTGAGTGACTATCATGATAAAGTATACAAAGTTTGCCCAATGTCTGTGTTTACAGCATTGCTATATAATTACTATGTATATAAATAAGCATGGAAATACCCTTATAGTAAATAGCCCCCCCTCAATTTAATCATGAATACACCCCAAAGCAGACGTTTACACCTTACTGGATTTCCCTCTTCCAGCTTTTCTTACTTCTCACCCCTTCCCCACTGGATTTCAAACTGGCATTCCAAAGAGAGATATTCATATCTATCTTTTTTGTATCCCTTGTCTATGAAGTATTTTTTCTTCTGATGTAATATTTAGAAGATTCATACCAAGAAATGGTTAAGAATGGAAGATAGGCGTGCTGAGATCAGAAGACCTATGTTCAGTTATTCTCATGGGGTATTTAGTAGAGTCTTTTTAATTATTAAAATTAGTAGAAAAGATTCCAGAGATTTAATGGCAGTGACAAACTGACTTTCATGAAATTAATGTCTGATCTTCAGCAGGTTTAATTGGAAGAAAATTCCATTGATTTCAATAAGACTTACTCTCTAGTAAAAGTGCTTGGGATCACAATCCAAAGTGACACTATTATCTGTGCAATGAAAATATTTTGTAGAAAATGAGTCTGAATCCTACTAGTCATGGAGATGAAAGGATTAAAGAAGAAATTCTTTCTGTGTTTAGTCCCACAGGGAAATATTGTACATTTGATCTAAAATTATATGACCCACCAACACTGAGAATGTGCATGGTCGTATATGTAGGTCACCAAAACAAATCTCCTTTGTAGTTTGCTTCCTGTTGCAAAAATTAAAAAATGGGTAGTAAGAATAGAAGGCTGCTGTAATCTGAGATTCTCTCAAAGATCGTAAGGGTGGGTGTATTGATTGATAATCACTGTGCGGTCTCTCATCTGATAGAAATTAAAAAATGTGAATGCTTCCAAGTCTGTATCCTTCGTAGATAATTTATGTATGAATTAAAAGATAATTTGCAATTCATGTCTAAATAGTGAGTTATGGAAAACTGACGAAACAACATAACTCTCTCCTATAGTCTGATTGTTTGTGCCAATTTTGTCAGAGTGGTCTAAAGTCACTATCATGTCTTGAGGGGATTTTTAAAAATATTTCCCCCCCCATAACATGGAAATGTCTTAATTTTTTTAGGGTGAAGAACAATACAGTAGCTAGAGCCTTAGAAAATGAAATGTAAATATTTTCAAAAAATACTCTGAAAAAAATGAAACCACCATAAACTCCATAATTGTCCTCAATTGCTTGAACTGGGAATTGGAAAACTAATTATTGTGCTCCCAGTCCTAGTTTATTCATTCATTTCTCTTGAATTGGGTGGTTATAAGCAATGCTCCCTCTAGGTTGTGGAGTCTTGTGAGCAAAACTTTTACTTTGTGAGCTACTGGCATTAAAGTTGTGAGCAAGCGATTCAGCCACTGCGTAAATTAGTTTGCTCTGGAGCCATCCTTCCTGAGCTAAGACAAACATGTGTGAGCCAGATGCTAAAAACTGTGAGCTAGCTCACACTAACTCAGCTTAGAGGGAACACTGGATAAGCAGACACTGATGAGGGAACTGTAACAGAATAATGAAGGAAGTGAAATTATATCTCTGAGGGTAGATTCACAAAACTTCATATTCTACATTTTTCCAAGAAGAGTATCTTTTCCCCACGTCTTTCAGATCACAGAAATAGTAACATGGTCATGGCTAAACATATTCAGACAATGGGTCAACCCATGTTTTGAAATATCCTAAAGTAAAACAAGGTAAATCCACTGCACACATTGGCTACCCAGTGTAAACTGTAACTGCAGAAGGGGGGAAGCAAACAAACATTTACGCCACAGATTAGACTTCAAAATGCATGTGGCATTTACTTTCACTGAGAATATATGTACTCCATGCATTTATGATCAGTCAAATGCATCTTCATTGAAAACTGACTAAAAAAATAAAACCCTGCCTTAGAAATGGGAATAAAAATTGCTGAACATTAAAACTGAAAATATTTCCAATGTTCTCAACCATTAAACATGCTAGAAAGATGGTCAGTAATGCTCAGAAAACATTTTTGGAAAAAATATTGTGAATTTAGTCATGTTTTTAATCTGTATAATATAAAACTGATGATGTTTTTATATGGATAAAGGTGAAAAATGCAATGAAGTAATCTGAAAGGTGAGAAAAATATTGGAGGTGTGATAAATATTGCAGCATTTAGGGCAGGAAGTAGCCATCATGCCTGGACCCCTCTAGCTTTGCTTGCTTTATGTAAACTGCTATAAGAACCCTTGTGTTGAAAAAAAAAGAAAGAAAGAAAGAAAGAAAGAAAGAGAAAAGTACGCAGACAGAGAGTGATTTCAGCAAAGCGTACTTTATTCGAACAGGAACAAGACGACTTTGGCCGGCTCACAGGCC
>NW_015175440.1:90846-168906 GCF_001447785.1 Gekko japonicus
TTATGAGAACAGGACAAAGACGACTTGGGCCGGCTCACAGGCCGACTTATATCCCCCGAGAAACTGCCACCCAAAACACACCCCTACTACCCAATAGGTTATTTACAGTGGTCGAGAGTCCCATAGGCTCTCGGCCGGGAACCTAGCCCCCTGATTGGAGCGGGCTGGGATCCGCATAGTCCATTGTCTCTTGGAGCGAAGCTCGACGTTTGTCTCTGACCGTGTGGAGCCTGAGCCGGCCACGCGGTCTGGACTGGATCCATTACAGAAAGAAAGAAAGAAAAAGCTATTTATGTGGTGTTTGGCGTATTGGGCTAGAATCTGGGAAACCTGTTCAAATGCTTGTGTGGCTTGTGTGGCTCCAGCTGATCAAATGTTCAAATGCTTGTGGGGCTTGTGTGGCTCCAGCTGACCAGTAAAGTAACAAAATACAGGCATTTACAAGCAAGAGGGACATTTCTGCACCCACAAGGATCCCACAGGTACGCAGAATATTGGCTTGTCTCTTCACCTTCACCTTCAAACAGTGGCAACTGCTCCAAAGAGGTAAACCGAGGACTCCACACATATTGTACTCACATGCCATCTTAGAACGCACAGTGCAGCTTCCTGTTTGCCAAGTGGTCTTTAGGTTGAAGAGGAGCAAGTATTTTATTTTCCTCCTGCCTGCAGCCTGATGTGGGGATGGAGACTGGAGGGGAAAATGTTTCCTCCAATCCTAATTAACCCTGTCTAAACTGTAAAAGAAAACTGTTTAAAGGATCCTGAAAAGGCAGAAATTTAGGGTCTGGAAACCGATTTACTTATTTACCTTGAAGGCTCCATTGGGCAAAAATAGAAGCATTTAATAAAACAAAAATAATGTAAGTTTATAAGAGACAGACTTGGAAAAATATGAGGGGAAAGGTACTTTCCCCCCATTCATGACTTCTAAGTGTAATGGATCCAAGAAGAGCACTGAAAACCATTTGAAGTCCATCCTATCCTTGATTTTGTTTGAATGGGGTGAAAGCTTGGAACAATGAAGCAGATGCTGAATGGTTCATTATTGCAAATTGCTTATTCATCATGAAATCCATTATTCTGGGGGGGGGGACCTCTATTCATTTGTTTAATCTCCCACAACAATGTGAGCCAGCAGAGTTCCAGAACGTTATTTTGTTCATGTAACACTATGTTAGAGAAACAGATTCCATGGACACCAGCTCAGTAACTCTGGCCTTACAGTGTGAACTGATGGAAACAGGATAGGCATAGATATGGATCACAGCATTGTCAATAAGTTGCCAACTGTATCCAGATATCCAATGACCTGGATACAGGTGGGGTGCAGACTGATCTCCACTGCCAAGGTGGTGGCATGAAAAATAAAAAGAGTTTGCCCCAAGTCCCCAAGGGGAAGGCCAAGAACCATAAGGTTCAACTGCAGGACACCAGTGAATTGAAATTTGTCAGGTAGTGGATAAGCAGGGGGGGCAGGCCCAGAAGGCCAGATGGTGGCATCGACTGAGCAAGGCTGACTACCCAGGGCTTCCCAAATGCTCGCCCTTCTAGACCCTTTGGACATCAGAGTCAGCCACAGCAAGGGCCACTGGATGGAGACATCCTGCAACCTGAAAGCCTGACCAGAGAGGTTGTATTGGGAAGCCAGAACCAACTTGCTGCACCTGAAGGCATCTTAAAAGGTTAACATAGGGCTGCCAGCCCTGAGGTGGGAGTGAGGGATCCGCCAATGTTATGGGCTCCTGCCCACTGCCAGCCAGCTCTGCCCCCAACAGCCATGTCCCAGCGCAACGTTCCCAACATGATGATGTCAAACAGAAGTGATGCTAACTACACATCGCCATGTTATTTATTTTATTTTATTTTGTGTATTTATATGCTGCTTTTCTCCTACAACACAGGATTCAAAGTGGCTTACAGTCAGTAGGAGTTTATAGCTTGCAGGGCTGGCTCTATAAAGAGGGGTATACAAATATATACAAGGGGGACCAGCAATTCAAAACAGTACAATAATAATGATGAGAAATTGCTGTAAAGTTCACAAATCACAATGAATAGACAATAATAACTAGTACAGAATTGACGCTTGATGATGTTTATAATTTCTATGTTTTCAGAACACAGGACGTCAAATACGGAAGGTGAGCGATACGAACATCTCGAGTGGTTGTTCGTTTCGAGACAACTCTTTTTCAACCAAATTCAGTTCTCTGGTTGTCTTATTGTGTTTAGCTGTGATATCAATCTTATCCAACATCCGTAAAGCACATAGGCTAACAAGCTATAAAGAGGGGACCAGAGGCAGCCACCTCCCATCACTTGCCTATTGCTACCCCCTGCCAGGAAATTGGGGAGATACATCTGCTTACCTCCCCACTGTTCCCTCTTTAAAAATAGATGCCGTATATCAGTTGCATGAGAACAGCAAAGCAATTAGCATAAGTAGGCTAATTTCATTACAATATTAAAGATAAAAAGAACTATTTATTTTATGATAACGAAAAGCACGCAGCTTATACAAGAACACAATTCCATTTAAAATCAGAATTCTCCTCATAAGGCTGTTCTGGGATCATTTGAAATTATTTTCCCCCTTTTGCAAATGTAGCCACTCTGGTTACTTTTTGGAGAAGGAGTATAGTAAAGGGTGGGATAGGAGCTTTTAAACCCTTTCCTTCCTGCAAAAATCACCACTTAGGGCAAGGATCCTCAACCTTTTTGAGCCTGTGGACACCTTTGGAATACTGACACTGGGTGGTGGGTGCAACCACAAAATGGCTTCTACAGGAAGCAGACACAGATACCCCGAGGAAGTCCAAGGGCAGGGAAGAAGAGGAGTAGTTTAAAAAATACACATCAAAAAAGGTGTGTGAGAGAAAATAAAACTAACACTGTGGAGGCAATTGTTGCTAAATCATCTTTCTTTTTTAAAAATCTACACAGCCACTCAGATCTCCAGTGGATAATCAGAAGTCATGCTAGGCCAAAGCCCCACCTGGCCCTATTTACTTTCTGAAAGCACTTGGTGGGCACCAGGTAACTTCTTGGTGAATGCCATAGCATCCACAGGCTCCATGTTGGGGACCTCTTGCTTAGGGTAACCCTGTTGGGGGGGAAATTCCATCAGGGTTCTAAGTAGGTCAGGATCACTGATAGGTTTGCCAGGTGCCTTTCTCCTGGCAGCAGGGGGATTTGGAGGGTATTCCGGGAGTGGGTGGGGATGCCGGTGATGTGCTAAAGTAACTTCTGGAAGTGAAGTCATCATGTTGGCGATGTTGGGGGTGACACTCTATGTTTTGGCTAAAACTCTATGGTAAAAATGGCTACTGGAAGTGACATCAACACGTCGCTGACATTTCACAGGGACATCTGTCTGACAGTGGGCCAGAGCCCACAAAAGTAGGGGATACCCTGCCCCCACCTGGGGACTGGCAAGCCTAATCACTGAGTTGTTTTTTTTCCCCCAGTGGGAAAAAGGCAGGTGCTGAAAATATAAAATGCTCTTCTCCTGCCATGCCATTCTTACACTCAAATAAGCAGCCCCAACAGCTGCATATAGAAAACCTTTTAGAATCAACATGCAAGAAATTGTAATGTGTAGTTTGTGCTTAAAGTGGGAGAAAACAAGTTACGTTGTATAGTAAAAAGGTAAAGGTTCCCTTGCTCGAAAGCCAGTCGAATCCGACTCTAGGGTTGCGGTACTCATCTCCGTTTCAAAGCCGAAGAGCCAGCGCTGTCCGAAGATGTTTCCGTGGTCATGTGGCCGCATGACTAAACACCAAGGCGCACGGAATGCTGTTACCTTCCCACCGAAGTGGTACCTATTTATCTACTTGCAATTTCTTGCTTTCAAACTACTAGGTTGGCAGGAGCTGGAACTAGAGATGTATAGTACCTGGGGCCTAAAAATTGAAGTCCATGGTTGTTCACAGTGTATAAAGATCTGGGAAACACACTGCGGCCCACCATGCCACTAAGACCATATTATTCAGAACTAAGAAGCAAGGAGGCATTTATTTTTTCTATAGCTCGCAGTTCCAGCAAAAGTGAAGTTGTGATCTGTTGAATTATATAGGCCCTGCCCTTTAATAGAGAAGAGTGGATCTGCTAGGAAAAAGTGATGGCCAAATCCTCTTTGGAAATTAGACTAATCTGTATTTGAGACAGCTAGATAATTTTGAGCTTGGAGACATCAATCAAAGATGCTGATGTTACTCTGAGGAGTCTGCTCTGCTTGAAAAAGGAACAGTAATTTAAAACAAAGTATTCTTAAATGCTGGCTGATTGATTCAGATCAGTGCTGTGGTGAGATAGATGTTACCTCTTTCATAGTGCATTATTTCCCCAACTGAAACTGACCCTTTGTGTTCTTTGTAGCCTGGGGGGCGGGAAGAGGCAGTTGTTCTTTGCCCATATCTCTGTCTTTCAATTCCAGGTCTAATAACAGCCCTGGATGGGCTAGGGGGAGAAGATGGCTCACAGATGTCCCCGGTGTCTCATCCAGTTAGGCCCCCAGTATATGCAGGAAAGATATAATAAGGCTTCAGATCCAGCCAGGCAACCTGCCACAAGTTAGGAAACTCCTCTGAAGCATTTACAAATCACTCCAGCTGATGAGCTACAACACCTTGTCAAGAAGCAAGGCAGGAGAAGGCAGTAGCAGACAACTAATCCACAAGAGCCGACTTACATTTTCTACATCATTGTTATCTCTTTGACAACAGTAGAAAGACAATTTGTAGCACATAACTTAAGGTGTCCTCTGAAGACAAAGCATTATAAAAACATATTATGAATAAACAATTAAACCAAAACTTAAATACCTAAGTAAAAGCACAGAAAAACAATAATTTCAGCCATAGAATAGGAAGGAAGGATCACTGAGGGAATGCCAAATGAAACAAGTAAGTTGTCACCCACTGGTGGAAAAAGTTTACAGAAGGGGACAGATAATATGCCTGGGGAATGCATTCCATAGTTTTGGTGCTACCACCAGCAAGGCCTGATCTCAAACACATTTAAGCTCATCAGCTCTCTGTGTATTTTCTCTGCTGCTGCCCCCCAGGATCGCACCATTAGTGTAGTTCATTCTCCTCCCATCACTATGGAAAGCAGACAAACAATATTCAGCTCTGTTACAAGTTTCAGTGCTGCTAATGCAAATCCTGGGACAGCTTTATTAGAGTATGATGCAGTTTGTGAGTCTGTAATCCCTAACATCTTTTTTCTACATTGCAAGTTCCCTAATATACTCCAGGCCACATCACGGGACCAGATGAATGTTCCATTGTCTCTTTGGTTCTGTAGTTGTGCCAAGAAAACAAAATAGATTCCATTTGTTCAATCTGCAGCTCTAGAGAAAAAGAAGTGACACTTTTTTCATTCCACATAATATTTCAGCCATATCAGAGTACAACAAAAACTCTAAAATTAAGTACTGAATCTCATCAGCCAAAGTAGTGCCAGTAGGAACTGCTGAACTGGTCCAACAGTGTAGAAAGATTTGTCTGTATTTGTCTCCTTAGGTCAAATGCTTTGTTTTATCTGTTAGCGGGTTTGGTTTTTATAATGCTTTGTTTTATCTGTTAGCGGGTTTGGTTGGCCTTATGGGGCAGAAAAGCAGGGTATAAAGTTTGTATATAAATAGCAAAAAAATATTTGGCTGCCAATCCTGAAGGGCAATGCAAAACTAGACCACATCTCTAAGGTGTTTGATCTTCTCTGAAATAATTGAGCATAATGAAAAGTCTTGCTTTCCATACAGTAGAGTCTGAAAGAGTCTGTTTTCGCAGTTAAGAACAAATAGGTACAGGTTTGAGTCAGTCCCTTTGCTTCAGCCATGCTTCTTATGTTTGCAAGTTCAAATCAGTTTATTTATATAAGATTTTATTGGCATGATGAATGACAAAAGCATTACCAATGTGGACTGAAGAAAAATCAGATCCTTCAGGCATATATTAAATCCATACCCTCTAACATTATGAAATCCTAATTTGTTATTTGTATTTTTAATAGGTGCGTGCGTGTGTATATGCGTGCACCTGGAAGTCATGGCAACCTCTGGTGACTGACTCCTACCGGGGGCGTGAAGGATATTCAGAGAGGTGGCTGAATAAAGCCTGCCGCCACCTCCCAGCTGCTGGTATTTCAAGGAGATCTCCCATCCAAGTACGCGCCAGACTCGATCTTGCTTAGTTTCCAAGATCGGGCTTGCCTGGGCTATCCAGGTCAGTACGGTACTCCTAATTTATGTTGGGTTAAAGAGTAGCTCTTTGTAACAGGAAAGAGAGTTAAGCAGTGGAGACATGCTGTTCCATGGATCTAAGGGGCCTGCATGTCGCCATTCTGGATATTCCTAATGGGTGATTTCCCAGCCATTTTAAAAAAATGTCTGTTTAGACACCACAAGACTGCTATTTCTTTTGTTAATATCATGCAACAAATTCCAAAATGCTTTGATTTTCAGAATTACAAACAGACATGGCCTCCAGAGAAGCTTACAATGAGCTATAATCTGTTGCTGAAAACAATGTTTGAGGAGGAAGAAGGGAGAGAAGGTACATAGTGGATGTATAGAAAGCCAGGATACAGAGCCTACTCTTGTCATTTTGGAACATAAGAACATAAGAGAAGTCAATGTTGGATCAGGGCAAAGGCCCATCCAGTCCAACACTCTGTCACATAGTGGCCAAAAATACCAGGTGCCATCAGGAGGTCCACCAGTGGGGCAAGGACACTAGAAGCCCTCCCACTGTTGCCCCCCCCCAAGCACCAAGAATACAGAGCATCACCTGCCCCAGAGTCCCTATCCATACTTTGTGGCTAATAGCCACTGATGGACCTCTGCTCCATATATTTATCTAATTCCCTCTTGAAGCCATCATGCTTCATTTTGGTTTTCAGAAGTATACTACCTCTGAACGGTTAGCCCTCATGGGTAACAGCTGCTGTTGAAACTATCTACAACTGCAGCAGTGAATCCTTTTTGGTTCCATTGGCTAATACTTTGTGCTCCAAATATTTTGCTAACTGGAAATTACAACCTAGTATCTGATACAATTTTGGGGGAATCACAAAATTAAAAAATATATATCTAAAATCTGTATTGTTGTATCCTGTTTGTTTAGCAACTGGAAAAATAGATGAGTGCCTCTAATGTATACATTTTGCTAATCCTGAATTAATTTTAATTATGGAAATTAGCACCATCCCATTATGGTAAGGAAGATCTGTAATTACTTCAAAAATAATACATACTTAGACTCAATTGCAGTCTGTGCCTGTGACTAACGGACATTTCGAACACATGATAATGTTATGTCTTGCATCCGTTTACTGCAGGGAATAAGTAGTGCTCCCAAATGCTCTAATTTGTGTTGTAAATTTTATTGCAGCAATAAACTTAAGATTTGTGAAACCCAATATGTATTTAGTAGCATAATATGTGTTTTCCTCCCTTTAATTTTTCCCACTTTCCCTTCCCCTAAAGCGTATTTCTGTTAATGTTTCTGAAGAAGTGAGCAGTGACTCAGGAAAGTTCATACCCTACCACAAATTTTTGTTAGTCTTTAAGGTGCTACTGGACTCTTACTCTTTTCTATATCTTAATCTGACACTCTAAACACTACACCACACTGACAAGACTGGGATATCCTGGGCCAACCAGGGCACTTAGTCTTTAGTACTCATCATTAAGAGCCTCATTTGGAAGAAAGGCCCTTCAGTGCATAAAGTGGTGATGTTTGCTTTAATAGGTAAGATCATTTTCAGAGACTGTGTCTAATATTTGAAAACCTAGACCTCTGAATTCAAAACCTGCCCAGGAACCTGATCTAAGCATGATTTTGAATGTTGTCAGGTACTGGCTGCATTTTGATGAGGGTATTGTACGAATACTTGGGGTTCATTGTATTCTTTGTAATGGAGGGGGAGGAACCCAGCACTGAAACAGCACATTGCTCTGTTTGTGGCAAGGGTTATGCATTTCTGTTCACCTTGCAATCATTTCTATTGATTGCAGCAATTTTCTGGAATGACATTTGATACACAAAATAGGGCCATATAAAATGCAAAGCATGTTGTTAACAGGATTGCTTAAGCAAGTAGGTTTTTAAAAAACCCAAAAGACAGGTATATTATTGCTATTCACAAAGGATCACATGCAAGATACCTGCACTATGGAATCGAACAGATCCGCACATATACATATGCATGTTTTTCAAGTTATGCATGAGTTCTCACACTCTTAATAACAATAGCAAGTGGCTAGAATAGCAATGATGACTCATTATGCATCATCATTTTGATTTTAGCAATTCAAAATATGTGCAAAGCTGCTTAAAGTACAACATGCAGAAAATAATTACCTGCCGTTGACGGATGTGATTAGATGAGATGTGTATAACCGGAGTTTGTGTTCTGTTCTTAAATGACATAATGATGGATCCCAAGACTCACCATCCCAAGAGATAAGCATGTTGTATGGGAGGTGCCAAAGGTTGCACCTGCATTGCATTGTCAATCATGCTGGTGGGGTAGGGTATTAGCCTGCTATTTCAAGCAGATAGGCCTATTCAAAGGCATGTTTTGTTACTAATAAGTTGCTTATCCACTAATATTTTTTCTGAAATGATTGCATTTTGTACCAAAAACAATATATTCAGCAGCAAAGGGAATTCAAACATTGTAAGCACATCCCATGAATTTAGAACTAAAATGTATGTGAATAGAACAGAATTAATTCCGCATATATGACCCAACAATTTGTTAGGACAAAGGAGTCTAAAACAGGGAGCAATGAGGAGGAACAGAGCAAGAAGCCATATCCTGACCAATGCTCCCTCTAAGCTGTGGAGTCTTGTGAGCAAAAATTTTACTTTGTGAGCTACTGGCATTAAAGTTGTGAGCGAGCAATTTGGCTACTGCATAAATTAGTTTGCTCTGGGCCATCCTTCCTGAGCGAAGACAAAAAGGTGTGAGCTGGAGGCTAAAAAAACCTGTGAGCTAGCTCACACTAACTCAGCTTAGAGGGAGCACTGATCCTGACTACTATAAATTCCTCCAGACACAACTGTTTGCCTCTGAACATTTACAATGTACTTTGTTACCCAAATAGGTCTACACATGTCAGGGCTGTAATGTGCTTTTGGATACTTCAAAACCTGGGATCATAGCCTGTTTATACCTAGGGTACATATGATTGGGGACGGGTGGCAATCTTCCTGTCTAGTCACTGAGATATGGAGGCAATTGCTGGAATCGGCCCATTGCTTATGGTTTTAGAAATCTGGGTTGTTAGTTAAGATCTGAGAGGACACTCCAGGGTTAGGGTTTCTGGGTCCCCCAGTAGAAGTGAGGGTCCCCCACTGGCAGGTCCTGCCCCTCAAATGCCAATGAGCTGGCTGGTGGAGGGACCTGAAAGAAGAAGGACTAGGCCACATTGCCAGCATCACACAGGAAACTACATCATCACGCCAGTGACTTCCAGGTATCTGGGCAAAAACTCTATGGTAGAAACTGGTGTACTGTGGAGTTTTTGCCTAAATACCAGAGCATCACCTGGAAATCACCAGCATGATGGTGTCACTTTCTGTGTGACACTAGTGACTGGACTGGGCTTTTCTCTTTCTCCTGGTAAGTCCCCATCATCCCCTGCTCGATGCGAGCAGTGACCTGGCAGCCCTATCCAGGGTCCTTGGGGGAAATGGCCCTCAGTTGAATCCCTCTTAGGGTGGGTTTTTGCATGATTGTCCTGCATTCCTTTCCTCCTTTTGCATGATTCACTGCTTTTTGCTATCACTTTGATTCAGGCTCTTTCTCTCAATTCTAGGCTCATACTGAGGTATACATGTGTGCAGAAAAAGGGGGAACAGTCCATGACAAAAATGGGAGTCCCTAGGGGTGAGGGCCTTAGTAACATCAACTTCTTATTCATTTCCATTCTTGTTCTCAATCATGAGGATTGGCAACTCAAAATGCCCCATTTATTGCCATTGTCATTGACTGATATAATACACCAATAGTAGCACTTCTCAGGTATGCATAAGCATCTCAAATAGATGAATAGTAGAGTCATATCTGCTTGTCATGAGGGCAGGGGGGATTTGAGTATATACTTCAGTGCTGTACCAGTACTGTTCTGTCCTTAGGCTTCAGTTCTATGCAGTTAACACTCATTCCAATGAGATTGCAGGAATTTAACTACACATAGATTGAAGATCTAATATATATTTTTGGTTTCAAATTGTGATTGTGCAGGGATCTTAAATATGGATTGGATCCAGCCGGCATTTTCATTCTGTCAATCTCCCTCCTTTCTACAGTCCTGCTGTCCATGTAGACCCCATGATTCCCAGCATTGCATTTTTGGTGGTGAAAGCCTCCTCTTCCTTTTTCATCTGTAGAACAGCTGGTTGAATCAAAACCTACGTGTATAATGTAAAATATGAACATTGCCCCTTGATAGAGCTTGTATAAGCTCAAGATTACAAATGCAGTTCATATCAACAGACAGGGAAATTAGTTCATTAAACTGAAATATTGGCTTGTCTTCAGTTTTTAATCAGCTTTTGTTTCACGCCCTATGACAGATCTATTCTGGAATGATGTGAAAAATGGAATAAACCTAAAATAGCATTTCCCATTTGCTCTGAATGGAGATCTAGGAAAGACAAGGTGTTGAGAGTCAGCAGAATTTTGGGGTGGATTCAGCAGTGAAGTGAAAATTACTAATGGCTCAGACACAAATGTAAAACAGATTGCTTTATTAAAAACCTCCAAAAGCCAGTTATTATGATATTTTCTAAGGCAGAATCAAGCAACTATTTTATTTTTTCAAAGGGAAGTAGGCATTTTTCAGTTGGTTCCTTATCACCACATCCATCTTATTTGTCAGGGTAAGGCTGAAACCATGGCTGGGTGACCTGACTCTAGGTCTAGAAACTGTATAGATTGTCCTGCTATATTCTGAATCAGGTCTAGAAAAACCCTTTGTATGGACCTGTGCCAGAGTGGTTACTGATAATTTCTGCAGTTAACTTCTGCAGTATCTGAATACTTAGAAACATTTGATGTTAACCAAATGTTTAGGCCATCATTATTGTTTGTTAGTCTATTGTTAAAAGTGAGTATATGCTCAGAGAATTACTGTTCTGCATACCACTGTTCTACATACCACATTGATATAGCAAAAATAAATGTACACAGAGCTTGAGGAGTTTTTAACTAAGAAACAAGATGTTTTTTAGGAAGAGATTGACAGTTGATTAGTCCAGGGCTATTTTTGGGCAGGAACGCACAGGAGTTCCGGCTGGCTCCTGAGCTGGCCATGCCCAGCAGAAACTCATTAGCATAATAGGCCACAGCTAACAGCAGAAACTCATTAGAATTGGCCTAACATGCAAAGAAGTTCCTGCTACAAAAAAAGTCCAGGGTTTTGACAGCAAAGTAAACAGAATAAGAAGCAAAAGGTGGGTGTGGCTGGATGACCACACTTCTGGCAATATGGGGGTGTGGCCTAACATGCTAATGAGCTGTGCTGTCAGGGGTGTGGCCTGTTATGCTAATGAGTTTCTGCTGGGCTTTTTCTACAAAAAAGCCCTGTTGATTACTGGTTTATGTTGAACATCTCATCCATAAATATACTAAAAAATAAGAAGGGTTCTCTTTGCCTTATTTTATGATCCTTTAGTTATATGTACTGGGACTATTTATGGCAAAAAAGATTATTAGTTAAAAATTATTGCAGTTCTAATTAGGAAATCATACCATAATACAGAGAGGCAAGTATAAACAATGAGGGTCTCATAGCCTAGCCATTTCCAGAAAAAAATCAGTAAAGTGTGCTTCGTAGCTCTCTTTTATTCAATCTCTATATCAATTATATCATTTCCTTCAGGTTAAAATCAAAGATAATACACTATCTGTTCAGCTTTGTGCAAATGACATGATCCTATTGGCTCAAAACCAACTGTGGTTACAAGGACTGCTATTTTTTTTTAACCTAATTATAATTTGGCAGAACATTTTTTTCATAAATTATGCCAAAAAGAAGATCATGTCTTTGGGCGTAAACCTCCACAATATAATTGAATGCTATGTGATTATACAGTAAGTTAAGAGAACAATCCTAAACCAGTCTATTCAGTGGGGCTTTCTCCAGGAGAGTATTTTTAAGATTGCATTGCAACTAAACTCATTTAAATATTTGGCCATTAACGTTTCTGCTAATAGGAACAGGAAAGCACAAAGATTAGGCAGAAGTTTGTTATAAGCTCTACCACAATTGTACATTTTTCTCAGGAACAAAGAAAGAAATTTGACTGAGGCAGTTGTATGAGTAAAATGTATATTTACTAAGTTTATCATACTGGGATTCATTTCAGTTCAGAATAAATTCCTTTTTGTTGTTCAGTCACACAGTCGAGTCCGACTCTTCGCGACCCCATGGACCAGATCCCGCCAGGCCCTCCTGTCTTCCGCCGTCCTCTGAAGTTTGCTCAATTTCATGTTCGTTGCATCGATGACACTGTCTAACCATCTCATCCTTTGCCGTCCCCGTCTTCTTTGACCTTCAATCTTTCCCAGCATCAGGGTCTTCTCCAGTGAGTGCTCCCTTCTCATTTGGTGGCCAAAGTATTTGAGCTTCAGTTTCATTATCTGGCCTTCCAGGGAACAGTCAGGGTTGATTTCTTTTAGAATTGACTGATTTGATGCAGACTATTTCAGACTTCCCAAACTATGTTTAAAGGAGGTGGCCCCTTGAGAATCCTCTTCATAATTATTGCCAGCAGGCCTGTAGTCACCGGGGTGGGGGGAGACCGACAAGGGCGATGCCCCACACCCAAAATATGTCCTGCCCCACCAAACAGCTTTGGAAAAGGTTCCCTACTCCCCTCACCGGTCATACCAAGGACAGGGTGGTCCATCCTGGGTGCAACTCATTAGAAGAGGTGGGCTCCAAGAGCACCCAGTGCTGGTAAAGGCAAGGGCAGCAAAAGGAAAGACAGCCGCAGCAGAGCTCAAACAGAAAGCAGCCAATGCAGGTGTGAGAGCAAACAAACCTGCCTCCATGCACACTGATCAAGGCGTTTGTGTGCCTCAAGACCAACCTGCCCTGGGTGTCGCCCGACAACAAGCTCTCTAAGCTGGATACACTGTGCCTGGCCTCCAGCTACATTGCCCACTTCCAGCAGTGTAATGTATTGAAATGATTACATGAATCACCTCATAGGACTCCCATGTTAAGCTTCGAGCCAGACCAGGGCTCCTCTGAGCGAACTTCCTATAAGGAAATGAATGTATTCTGTGTTTTTCCAAACTCCACAATCGATCCTCCGGCAGGAAGTGAAATTGAAAATGCAAAGGGCCGAACTCAAGCTTCCTTTCAGCCACTCCCAAATTATGGCGTTCGCTCAGTCCCCCCTCCTTTTGAAGACATTTGTCTTTCTCATTTGCTGGCCTCTCTGAAAAAAACATTTTCATATTTGACATGGTGATGGACAAACTCTGTCAGTCCTGGAGAGCCACTGCCAGTCTGAGTAGACAATACTGATCTTGATGGACGGATGGTTCGATTCAGTATAAGGCAGCTCCATGTTCATTTGTGCTAGGACTGTGTTCCCTCTTCAGGGGTTTTCCTAGAGGTGCACACAAATAGATCTTTGTTCTGCTTCTGTGGAACAGCAACTTGATGTTTAGGCATTTATGGGCAATACGGCTTATCCCCCTGCCACGTGAAGCATCACCTGCTGATTTCTTCAAATCAAGCTGCTGTTAAAGGCAGACAGACTTTGTTTTTCCTGATCATTTGGCGACCCTGCATTGGAGCAATAGGTTAAGAATCAGAATGCTAAAGAGGCTTTTAAAAAGTTGGGACCACGGCATTAAAGTCAGTTCTGTTTCCATAAAGGGGGGGGGGGAAATTTGACATTAAAGACAGTTCTGTTTCCATAAAGGGGGGGGGGATAATTTCCACTGATTCTCCCTTCCTTCTTCAGCCACCTATGCCACATTCCTCTGCTTTTTGGTGGAAATGTGGAGGAGGGAGGGTGAGGTGCAGAAGCCAAATTTTCATGGCTAATTAGATCTAAGCTAAGGAGCAGGTGCCTCTAATCTTATTGACACTATGGACATTTTGGGAATGAGCACCACTATGAAATGGCTGACATGCAGTAGTGGGGACAAGTAGGTGAGGCTGAGAATGCCAGTAGGGACTTGAACCTGGGTCTCTTAGGTCCAGCACTATAGTTGCACACTTGCTGACTAAAAGAAAAGCCATTACTAGGTTTTCAGTCCCAACAGCTCTTGGTGCAGTACAAAATCTCTTTTATGTGGCCTAACCCCATTTAGCCTGCATAGTACATTTTATACCATGTCTTGTTAAACTTCAGGATTGAACCATTTGAAAATGTGTGCTGTCTGTCTGTTACTTGTTACAGTAGTCAATATGTTCTACATGTAAATATCTTTGTAATAAACCTGAAACATTTTTGTGTGGTATGCCACTTGACTTAATTATTTAGAAGCATAAGCATGGCAGTTCTGTACAGACACATAATGGGCTGCTCTTCACCATGTTAAACTGCCCCTTAACAAAAAAAAATGCCCCCCCCAACAAACATTTCTGGCTACGAGCCTTTCAAACTGACATTCTATTATGAAGATATGGATACTGGGGTGGTGGTTTCTTTTGGAGCATTTATGTCCACATGGCATATGACTGTGGCTGAAGACCTACCAAATTTGATGGCACACGTATCACCTGTATAGAATTCTTACGAGAGAGCCATGATAGCCCCTGTTTAAGAGTACACAGAGATGAACCCAGCTCACCAAAGATCAAAATTTTAATAACATGACAATGACTGATACAGTGAAAGTCACACTGTACAAGCAACTAAGATCAATCTGTTACAGTACCAGAATCATCAGTTAGCTAGATTTAATGTAGACGTGCCTAGTTTCATTGCTCTTTTCATGATATATGTTTCAAGAGTGTTATATTTATACTATTATTATGACTTTGGCTATACAATAAAACTTGACTGAGGGTAACCCATGTGTTTTTACCTAATGGCATGTTTACATAACTGTAAGCAATATATCTCAAAACATTGCTGAAGTTTTATGTAAACAAGCTATTAGGAAGAATAATGTGGGTGCCAGATGGAAGTCTTTAACTTTACATTTAAATCAACATAGAAACAGGCAAAAGCCACCATGCCAGAACACACAGACACACACAGAGAGACAGATACACACAGACACAGACAGACAGGGTGTGGGTTAGAATGGACACAAACATTGAGCAGTACCTATGGAACAGATGTGCATGTTTCAGTTTGAACACATCAATATATTAAACAGCTGTATAATCAAGTCATATCAATGGTTTATCACATTCTGATAAACACACACAAGGTACATACTGCCTGAGATCCTTATGCCAGGGACCGAAATTGAGACCTTCTTCATGAAAGTATTTGCCATACCATGAAGATGTGGCACATCCCTGCTCAAAAGCATATATAATTCCTAGTCACCATCTCCATACAAAACATGGAAATCAAGTAACGGCTAGACAAGAAGCGTTTTCCCTGATGTGGTCTGCAAATGAAAGAAGATAGGGTGCTTTCAAACTGTCAGGTCCATGCATGCTTAATAATTATGACAGTATGATCTATCCTATGCACCATGTTCAATGGTTGCTTTGTCATTATCAGAATGTAGAAGGAAGAGTAAAACTAGAATGCAATTACTGAAATGGAGCCATGGGACTCCACAGTGATCATAGACTCGACATACACATACACCTGCTCCCTGCTCTGTAAATTGCTGGATGATCTGTGTACCAAGTGAGGATTCCTCAGTGTGACATTGTGTGTTTTATTCATAGCAGAAGAGAATGTTAAGGTCTTTCTGGTTGGGAGTTTAGCAAGGTGTAAAGACTCCACAAGCTATAACAGGCCAAGCGAATGCATCTCCAGCATTCAATCTGAATAAGAAATACAAGTGTAGTTTTTGGTGTGGCAAGGCAAAATAAAGATGAGTAGGAGTGGTCTTCGGTGCTTCAACGATGACTGCATCTCTTGGCTCCTCCAAGAGACGTGTGCCATGAATCGGGGATTAGGAGGGAGCGTGATTGTGCACGCTCCCCCATAGAGCCCATAGGCAATGGGCTCCTAGCCAGGGGGCTTTGGAGAGCCCTACCTCTGGCCATCAGCCGGTACAGGGGGGCTACTCTCTGCCCTGAAGGTCCTGCCCTGATTCCCAGTATTGGATTTGAAGCGACCACTGGGACAAGCGTTTGGAAGTTTAGCAATTTTCTCTGCCTCGCGTGATCCCAGGACCTGGTGGATCGATTCAAGGACTGATGAGTGAGTTTTTGTTGAAACGAGACCATTTGAAAATGTGTGCTGTCTGTCTGTTACTTGTTACAGTAGTCAATATGTTCTACATGTAAATATCTTTGTAATAAACCTGAAACATTTTTGTGTGGTATGCCACTTGACTTAATTATTTAGAAGCATAAGCATGGCAGTTCTGTACAGACACATAATGGGCTGCTCTTCACCATGTTAAACTGCCCCTTAACAAAAAAAAATGCCCCCCCCAACAAACATTTCTGGCTACGAGCCTTTCAAACTGACATTCTATTATGAAGATATGGATACTGGGGTGGTGGTTTCTTTTGGAGCATTTATGTCCACATGGCATACGACTGTGGCTGAAGACCTACCAGATTTGATGGCACATGTATCACCTGTATAGAATTCTTATGAGAGAGCTATGATAGCTCCTGTTTAAGAGTACACAAAGATGAACCCAGCTCACCAAATATCAAATTTTTAATAACATAATGACTGATACAGTGAAAGTTACACTGTACAAGCAACTAAGATCAATCTGTCACAGTACCAGAATCACCAGTTAGCTAGATTTAATGTAGACGTGGCTAGTTTCATTGCTCTTTTCATGATATATGTTTCAAGAGTGTTATATTTATACTATTATTATGACTTTGGCTATACAATAAAACTTGACTGAGGGTAACCCATGTATTTTTACCTAATGGCATGTTTACATAACTGTAAGCAATATATCTCAAAACATTGCTGAAGTTTTATGTAAACAAGCTATTAGGAAGAATAATGTGGGTGCCAGATGGAAGTCTTTAACTTTACATTTAAATCAACATAGAAACAGGCAAAAGCCACCATGCCAGAACACACAGACACACACACAGACAGATACACACAGACACAGACAGACAGGGTGTGGGTTAGAATGGACACAAACATTGAGCAGTACCTATGGAACAGATGTGCATGTTTCAGTTTGAACACATCAATATATTAAACAGCTGTATAATCAAGTCATATCAATGGTTTATCACACTCTGATAAACACACACAAGGTACATACTGCCTGAGATCCTTATGCCAGGGTCCGAAATTGAGACCTTCTTCATGAAAGTATTTGCCATACCATGAAGATGTGGCACATCCCTGCTCAAAAGCATATATAATTCCTAGTCACCATCTCCATACAAAACATGGAAATCAAGTAATGGCTAGACAAGAAGCGTTTTCCCTGATGTGGTCTGCAAATGAAAGAAGATAGGGTGCTTTCAAACTGTCAGGTCCATGCATGCTTAATAATTATGACAGTATGATCTATCCTATGCACCATGTTCAATGGTTGCTTTGTCATTATCAGAATGTAGAAGGAAGAGTAAAACTAGAATGCAATTACTGAAATGGAGCCATGGGACTCCACAGTGATCATAGACTCGACATACACATACACCTGCTCCCTGCTCTGTAAATTGCTGGATGATCTGTGTACCAAGTGAGGATTCCTCAGTGTGACATTGTGTGTTTTATTCATAGCAGAAGAGAATGTTAAGGTCTTTCTGGTTGGGAGTTTAGCAAGGTGTAAAGACTCCACAATGTGGCTGTATAAAGGAAAAGCAAGCTATAACAGGCCAAGCGAATGCATCTCCAGCATTCAATCTGAATAAGAAATACAAGTGTAGTTTTTGGTGTGGCAAGGCAAAATAAAGATGAGTAGGAGTGGTCTTCGGTGCTTCAACGATGACTGCATCTCTTGGCTCCTCCAAGAGACGTGTGCCATGAATCGGGGATTAGGAGGGAGCGTGATTGTGCACGCTCCCCCATAGAGCCCATAGGCAATGGGCTCCTAGCCAGGGGGCTTTGGAGAGCCCTACCTCTGGCCATCAGCCGGTACAGGGGGGCTACTCTCTGCCCTGAAGGTCCTGCCCTGATTCCCAGTATTGGATTTGAAGCGACCACTGGGACAAGCGTTTGGAAGTTTAGCAATTTTCTCTGCCTCGCGTGATCCCAGGACCTGGTGGATCGATTCAAGGACTGATGAGTGAGTTTTTGTTGAAACGAGACACCAAAGCCCATATGTGAAGTTCCCCTACTATAAACGGAGGGGGGGAGGGGACGCCCTATCTCCCGACGTTTTAAGCGAATGCGAAAACATGATTGGAGGGACTGATCAAATTGCGGCGATGGACTGTAGCGGAGAGTTTTTTCTGAAAGAAAGTTGAGCGTTTAAACAGACCTTAGAGGCTTTGGCATTCTTTCTCGGCTAATGTAAACATCCCCAAAAGATGGCGATGAGAGGCGAAGAGGGAGGCGGGATCAATGTTTTCTTCAGGAAGGAGAACAGTGGAAAGCTAGGTCAGGTGACCTAACCATAGATTCTGTCCTTAAAGTGAGTCGCGGGCCCTCTGGTGGCTAAAGTGGAGTAGCGTCCTGGATCTGTACTAAAAAAGCGACTATATTTTAAAAGGGACAGTATTTGGTGCGTGCTTTGATCATAGAGACTTATGAATGGTAAGGAGATTCTAAAGTTTAGTTTACTTGCGGTTTGATTGGCAAGCGGATCGAAAAGCGGGGTGTTTTTTTTTTTAATAAAGGGCTTGCTACCGCAACTTCACAAGATCTGCTTGCTAAGAGAAAGGTTGGATTCTCCAATCAGCAGTTTTTAATGCAACAAAAAGGAAGGACTCTTTTGATTCAAGACATTTAAGGAAGTGAAGATGTCCCTGGAAAAAGGAACTTGGTTTATATCATGAATGGACAGATCTGGACTTATAAAAGTGAAAAGTTAATTGGAAAAAGAAGATACATCTAAGACGGAAGAAGGTAAATTGTTGTAATAGTCTTACTGAGGGAACATTGGTTTTAAAGATTTTGCCTACGGGGGGGAGCAAAGCGTAAAAGGAGATGCCAGTTTTTCTTAAGGGCTGTGTTTATGTGTGTTCTAGCTTTAGAATTACTTTCTGTATAGTCTGATAAGCTGGTTTTGTCAACGGAAGTGATGATTGGCGGGCACTCTTCATGCTTGAAAGTAACTAAGTGTAATAACCATGTTTTAAGCATCGTAAAACCTCCACACTTGGGTTTTTAGTTAGGTTCTTTTTACTTTTCCTTTAGATTGTAGAATTTTCCCTTCCCAATTTCTGTTGCAGTTTTATAGAAATGCAAATAAAAAATCCCCCCTTGGGGGGCTTAAAAAAAAGATGAGTAGGGTGAAACAGCTTGTGGCTCAAATTTACATGAGGCAAAAACTGTAAGGAAAGCATTCATGAAAGACTTGACTTGTACATGAATTGATCACACAGTATATATGTAACCATTGGAATATGCAGAGTTAGTTTAGGTGCACTGGGGAATTTTTTACCCCTCCCTCAAATGATAAACCCTAGTACCACAACAAGCTTTTGAAAGTTCCTTCCAATTCAGAAGTGGTTCCCATGCTATATGGTGCAGTGTGTGTGTGTGTGTGTGTGTGTGTGTGTGTGTGGATACTATTCAAGAAACCCAAGTCCAAATCACTTCAGGTACAAGAAATGAGTTGTGAGTTCTGTAAATCCCATCCAGCCCATCCAATATTTCTAAAAAGACTATAGGAGGTTTAGATACCACAGCCTCACATTTCTTGTAGGACCTAGGTGACCTCTGAAAAGCAGCAGGAGACAGAGCTGCTAGAGGGGTGAGTGTTTTTTATTTGCTTTCAGCTGAGGTGATTTAGCTGAGGGTACTGTGTGGGAGGACTGTGTTTGGGAGTGTGTGGGTGAGTTTTAAGTTGTTGCAGAATCCTGGCTGTTTGAGAAAGAGTGAGAAAGGGTGATTGTTTGATTGTAACTGGATTGCCTGGGTATAATTTGAATAGCTGCTGGCCCTGCCCTCTGCTGGGCAAGGCTTCTATTTAAGGCTGCACCTCGCCAGAAGCATGAGCTGAAAGGCTCTTAGACTAGGGGCTCTGTAAGATGCCCAGGAAGTACCAGAAAGCCAGACCTCTAGTCTCCTTGTGTTCCCAGTAAGGTAAGTAGACTTCTACAAGGAAAACCACATAAATTCAAAGGGTTTTAAAAGTGGGATTATATATAATTATATTTTACAAAGCAATTATGAAGGCAGAATTCCAGCAGGGGGTTGGGGGCTATCCAGTGTTTTGCACAGAGTGTTACATGTATGACTGTCTGCCCACTGGACAGAAGTCTTGGGTGTGTTCCTGGTGCAAGGAGCTCCTGGTTCTCAGGGAATCAGTTTGCACCCTTGAGGCCAAGGTGGCTGACCTGGAGAAGCACAGACAGTCAGCTAGGTGTGTGGAGAAGACTCTTGGGGACTTGTTAGATATGTCCCACTCAGAAAATGGCAGCCCCGCTGCTGTCAGGGAGCATGAGGGTCGAGAGGAAACATGGCACTGTACTGAGGATAAGGGGAATGTTCCCTCAGAAGAGACCTCTTCTTCAGCTGGTGAATGGGTATCCTTTTTCACCAAGGAACCATCCCTAGGGAGGGAGGGGGGCTCTTGGTAGGTGATTTGATCCTTAGGCAGGTAGATAGCTGGGTGGCAACAATAAAGAACTCACAGGCACTCAATGAAATTGCTGAGTGGTCAGGTTAGAATGGATAAAAGGAAGTACGTCTTCACCCAAAGAGTGATTAACACATGGAATTCACTACCACAGGAGGTGGTGGTGGCTACAAGCATGGACGGCTTCAAGAGGGAACTGGATAAACATATGGAGCAGAGGTCCATCAGTGGCTATTAGCCACAAGGTATAGATAGGAACTCTTGGTCTGGTGCAAGTGTTGCTCTGTATTCTTGGTGCTGGGTGGGGCAACAGTGGGAGAGCTTTTAGTGTCCTGGCACCACTAGTGGACCTCCTGATGGCACCTGGTATTTTTGGCCACTGTGTGACAGAGTGTTGGACTGGATGGGCCATTGGCTTGATCCAACATTGGCTTCTCTTATATTCTTATGTTCTTATGTGTATGATGGTTTCAGAAAATACTCCCCACATTATGTTTTGGGCTGTCAGAAAATCTGATCTTTTGCCAGGAACTAAACTAAATTCAGAAGAATTCTGCCATAATGTGACAGATACTATTTGAAGCATACAAAGCTTTAGACACTTTTTCTGTAACTTCGGTGAAACCTAGCATATTTTTTTAAAAAATAGCAGAAGTGTTGTCTGAGAGTTTTAATAGTCATATGTCTATTTCTCCCACTTCCAGATTAGCAGAGCACAGAAACACATTTGCCATTTCTAAGAAAGTGTTTGGGGCTCTCTCTTGGAAGATAAAGAACAACATGTGCTGGGATCTGTTGGGATCTACAGAGCTATTTTAGGTGTTCTGAGGACTTAATTAAACCCAGTGAAATTTCTGAAATTATATTCACAGATTCTTTGACACTATAAAGTTTATATCCTTATGGATCTTTTCCAAGCATCACGGAAAACATGTTGGTTGTTCTAGGTACTTAGACCCTGATATATCTTTGTCTTCTCATCAAAATTATGGTTTGACAAAGCAGTCTTTGCAACATTACCACACACTTGTCCTTCATTTCAGACATAATGTAAGGTGTTCAACGAGTTCAACAAGATTTAGCAAGACTGATTGTTCTAGATAAAATTGTAAAAAAACCCAGCACATTTGTTGTGGTTTCTCTTTTGTACCTCATAATAATTATAGCAGTATTGTCAACACAGGCCAGTCAGTTATCCTTTCTTTTAAGCATACCTACTATATGCACTCTATGACATAATAATAGTCATCCTGCTGTATTCAGACAGCAAACATAATGGCTAAGGTTAAAATGTGCATAGATGCAGCTTGTTCCTGGGATCATACATGCCTCTCCCTTCTTGTGTAGAGTGCACTGATGGATTCCATTTAGGCATGCTGTGAGCTTTGACATGGGGTTGGTCCCACTTAGCTTTTTCATTCAGTCCCACTCAATTGCCTTTCTCCCCTACAGTCCCTGTCCCATATGGCTTTTCTTCAGGCAGGTCCCATGTTCCCGAGCACAATCTTTTTGGTGGTCATAGGATACCTTGTGTTCCCTTTTCACTAGTGGAAAACTTGGTTGGATCCAATCTATGGATACGATTTCCTGGCAAACACATCTTGCTCAAGTCCTTCAATGATATATGAGGTGAATTCCTGACTGGATTGTCTCCAGGGCTATTGGGGTTTGTGTTAAGCAGCTTTGTGCATGAACAGCAGTTGCTTATTGTACAGGACCAGGTTGTTGCAGCTTCTGTTCTTGCAGTACCATTTAACAGCTTTTGAACTGCTTGCCACAGTTGGATCTTTTAAAACAAGTTTTGAAATGGGTGCCATGATACCATTTGTGCTACTTCTACTGTTAAGCAGTACTCCTGGTGTCATGGTATAATATGCTAATCAGCTCAAAATGAAACATTTCTTAGGGAGATATACTCCCCTAACATCAGGAGACTCATGATCATGATGAGCAAACACTGAAGGGACATAGAGACATCTAAATGGTAACAGTAAATAGTGCCTTTTAAAATTGGAGGTGGTGGCAGATGAGTGGCAGGGAAATGGCTGCTGCAAAAAATCATTATAATTGTTCAAGAAAGCAGTGTAATCATGCAAAATAGATACATCTGAAGACATACGAACACCTTAGTGAAGAATCAACTCCCTGCCCATGACAGGCAAGCAGGACAATAGTGATCAAGTACGCTTAATACTTCTTAGAAGTTAACCATTTGCAGGATGGGTTTGCTGGGTAGTTTCCCCCACAAAGACTGAAATTCTAAGCCAGCATTAAACCCTGGTTTAGAATCCTAGTTGTGAGGACTAGACTATTTATCTATCTATCTATCTATCTATCTATCTATCTATCTATCTATCTATTTATCTATCTATCTATCTATCTATTTATTTATTTGATTTATACCCCAGCCTCCCTGTCGAAGCAGGCTCAGGGCAGCTTACATAAAAGTTTTAAAACAGATAAAACATAGCAAATATAAATATAAAAGACAACATAAAGTAGTAGTATGCCATTTGTGTAATACTGGCATGGCAGTAGTAGCAAATCAGGTACAGTCAGCATTTGATGTCAGTTCATATAGGCAGCACACAGGCTGTCGGTGTTGGTATTTGGGTGCAGGGTCTTAAATTCATTTGGTGAGGCTCCTTAGTTGAATGCCTGGTGGAAGAGCTCCATCTTGCAGGCCCTGTGGAACTGTAAAAGGTCCCCCAAGGCCCTGATGTTCTCTGGGAGCTCATTCCACCAGCATGGAGCTGCCACTGAAAAGACCCTGACCCTAGTTGAGGCCAGCTTGGCATCCTTGGGACCTGGGAGGGCCAGACGGTTTTGGGACCTCAAACGCAGTGCTCTCTGGGGGACATGTGGGGAAAGGCAGTTTCTCAGGTATATAGGCCCCTGACCATAAAGGGCTTTAAAGGTAAGAACCAGCACCTTGAAGTGAATTTGGTACACTATATACAGCCAGTGCAGTGCTTTTAGAGCAGGCTGGATGTGCTCCCACATGGGGAACAACAACAGCCTGGCCCCAGCATTCTGAACCAGCTGAAGCTTCTGAATTTGAGACAAGGGCAGCCCCATGTAGAGAGCATTACAGTAGTCTAATCTCGAGGTGACCATCGTGTGGATCACGCCAAGTCATTGCGTTTCAGGAAGGGAACCAAATGCCTAATCAGCCAAAGATGATAAAAGGCTGATTTAGCAGTGGCTGCTACCTGGGCCTCCATCATTAAGGGGGCATCCAAGAGCACTCCCAAACTCCTAACCTCAGGCACTGGCACCAATGATGCCCCATTGAAGGTTGGGAGTGGGATCCCTAACCCTGGGCCGCCTTGACTCAGGCACAGGACCTCTGTTTTCATTGGATTCAATTTCAGCTGGCTAAGTCTAAGGCATCCAGCCATGGCTTGCAGTGCAAAGTCCAGATCTTCTGGTCTAGAGTCAGACAGGCTGCCCAACAACTGATAGAGCTGAGTGTCATCCACATACTGGTGACATCCCAGCCCATGCCGCCAGACAATCTGGGCAAGGGGATGCATGTAGATGTTAAACAACATCTGGGAGAGTACCGCCCCTTGAGGCACTCTGCATACTAATGGGTGCTTTCGGGACAGCTGTTCTAATGCCACCCTTTGTCTCTGACCCTGGAGGAATGAGGAGAGCCACTGAAAGGCAGACCCCTGAATTCCAGAGTGGGCAAGGTGGTGGATCAATAGCTGGTGGTCGACCATGTTGAATGCTGCTGACAGGTCTAACAACAACAGCACTGCTGAACTGCCCCGATCCAGATGCCTCCGAAGGTCATCCATGAGGGCAACCAGTGCCATCTCCATCCCATGGCCTGGATGGAAGCCAGACTGGAAGGGATCTAAAGTGGAAGCATCATCCATAAAACCCTGCAACTGAGTTGCCACCGCCCTCTCAATTAATTTACCCAAATAGGGCAAATTGGAAACCAGCCAATAGCTGGCCAATTCAGCCGGATCCAAAGGGTGTGTTTTTTTAGGAGGGGGCATACCACTGTTTCCTTGAGTGCCCTAGGAAACAGTGCCTCCAAGTGGGACTTTTTGATGATTTCCCTTAGGGTACCTCATAACCCATCGCAACCATCCTTAGTTAGCCACAATGGGCACGGATCAAGGCAGCAAGTGGTGGGGCGTACAGTTGAGAGTAATTTGTCAACTTCCTCTAGACTGAGTGGGCTGAAATAATCCAAAACCTGACTAGTTGACTCATGTACTTGTGTTTGTATGTCCTGGGTAGGCAGAGATTGCTAACTGGGATTCCTTCATCCTGTTCCATGTAAGAAAAAGGGGGGAGGAAGGAGTAGCAAGGCATGTATACAAGCACTGAGCAAGAGTAAAGGAATACAGCCAAATGACTGAACAATGAAAGTATAGCCTAGGCTAAAGGCTGTATAACCAGTGTTACAATACAAATATCAGTTTCTTCTCAATGACTGTTCTCATACTAAATGAATTTAAATACCACGTTTCTTGTCTCCTTCTGTTTTTATACATACAATACCAATGTAATAGGATAGTTCTCAAGTGAATACAATAATCCATAAATGAACATTCCAATGCCAATCACAAGGAAAAGGACTGTTCCTGTGTTTATGTCATTTTGAGGTACCCCAGTTGTGTTTTCCATGGACTTTTCCTTGTGATTGGACTGTTGACATTGGAACTTTAGTGCCTCTGAATGTGGAGGTTCCCCTCAGTCACCGTGGCTAGTAGCCACGGATAGACCTATCCTCCATGTCCACCCCTAGTCATTTCTAAACTGAAAAGTTCCAGACTCTTCAGCCTTTTCTCATAGGGAAGGTGCTCCAACCCACTAATCATCTTGGTTGCCCCCTGCTGTACTATGTACAATGACTGGCTTCCCAAATTTTATTTTAGTGCCAATGGAGCATTGCATGCCACCAGTATACATCATGACTAACACTGGAGGCCTGATGTAATCTGCAAAGATTGGATCTCTAGCATGCAAGCTCATCATGCTGTTATCCAACTATGGGTTCTTGTGTGCACATAAGAGCACATAGGCAAGTTTTGTTTTAAAACAGCAGGAGCAATTCTTTATTTGGAATGAAGGGAACACTTTAGCAAAAACAGCCAAGCAGTTTATCCAAATTATCATGGCATTAACTGTATGCAAGAAACAATTCCTTTCAAGCATGTGTTTTACAGCTTTGACACCCTGGTGACAAGAGCATCACGTATGCGGTTTGTCACGCTTTTACAAGCCCCATTGTTCTTTTATCTACCCCTCTGCTTCTGCAAGCAGATGTTACTGTGGCCTACTGTAGAAGACTGTGGCTAAATCAATTTCTATTGCAGCCTAGATGAGTAGTATCTAGTAGCATAGTCTACAAAGCTTGGAGCAGAAGTGCAGGCATGGTGGCACAACAGATAAGGCCACACTGGCTCCTGAGAGCCCTAGTATGAGACAAGACCTCAAACAACTTTTTAAAAAATCTCCTACCTAGCCAATGCTACGTTTCTAACTTGTGCTCCCTCCTTGGCTCTCAGGACATACAGGAGGCTGGGCTATAGAACACACCATCCAAGCAACTGTCACTCTACCTAGGGTTGCCAGATCAACAGAAATAGTGGGCACACTTGTCCAAATGTCCTATGCATAAATTTGTCTGTCTGTCTATCATCATCATCATCCTCTATCTATCAATCAACTATCTAACTATCTATCATCTATCACACACACACGTACATGCACACAGGTGCATGCACTGGTGCACATGATATGGGTTAGGAGACATAGGTTGGAACACCCACTCTGCAGTGGGAGGTTGCTGGCTGACCCTGGGCCACTCACATATTCATGGTCCAATCTATCTCACAGTGTTGTTGTAAGGTTAAAATGGAGAAGAGAAGACTGATATAAATTGTGTTGGGTCCCCACTGTGGAGAGAGGAGGGGTAGAAATGAAGTTAAAATAAGATTGTCAGACCAGGAATTAGGAGACCCAAACTCAGATCCCCACTCAGTCATAAATATTGCTGGGTGATCTGAAACTACTCTCCCTCCCTCTCTCCCACCCTCCCTCTCTCCCACTGCCTTACCTACCTCACAGGCTTGTTGTAGAATGGAGGAAGAGGAGATCCTTTTCAGAGGCATGGCAGGTAACTAAGAAAAGGGACCGATTCACTTCCCTCATTCTGAATCTTTTACCCATTCTCCTCCCACATTTGCTGGGAAGAGGAAGAGGGACGGCCAGGGATGAGAACAGGATGAGAAGAAGCCCTACCCGCTATTTATTTTTTAGCTTTTCCACTGGGAGGGAAAGTGGAGCATTGTACTTGGGAACAAGGTAAGCCCCTGATAGGGATTCTCTAGCGGGTGCAACCTACATTTCCTCTCTCTGCATACCTTACTTACTTTCACACTCACCTTCACTGTTGTAATGATAGTATAATGAACAATGAATTCAGCAAGAATTATTTCGTGCAGAGGATTTAATTTGGAGGGGGAAAAGTGGGGGTAGAACAGGACAGCCTGGAAGCATCCCTCCATAATGCCCCATTACCACAGGAGGAGAAAGGGTGACCGACCGGGCTGCAGAAGATGGAGGTGTGAGAGACAAGCCTGTTCATCCACCTGGAAACTGCCACCGCCAATACTCTTGCTAGAGATTGTCCCTCCCTGCTTCATGCTGTGCTGTCTGCCTGCAGCAGGAAGGAGGGCAGAATGGGGAAGGGATGGCTGGAGAGGAGGACCCTGGCCAGCAGCTGGCTCTGTGTGCCTCTGACCTGCCTGGCTTCCTGGGCGCTGGTGCTGCAGGTGGACCACTCGAGGAGGTTCCATTGGTTATGGGGTGGGGGTGACCCAGCCGGAGCCTCTGCATGGGGGCAGGCACAGCCTCCGCACTTTTGGGACTGCTTGAGACTTACCTAGGAATTACAGGGCATTTATATGTCTGATGTTTTCTGGAAAAATTTCCTGGACTGAACACTCTAATACAGGACAATTTGAAACAGACCCTTGGCAACCCGAACTCTACCATCTCTAGCAAAGTATCTCTTGGTTCTTCCTCAATTGGCCCTCAAGGTATTAAAGATGTCATATCCAGGGCAGAAAGGATTAAAGCATTCATTCAGCAATTACAATATACCGATAATGGCAGTAGAAGGGAAAAAATAGTTCTGCATTTTCATTGGACAAAAATTAGGCTTTCATAAATCAGTCAATAACAGAGCCACTCGAGGAGGTTCCATTGGTTATGGGGTGGGGGTGACCCAGCCGGAGCCTCTGCATGGGGGCAGGCACAGCCTCCGCACTTTTGGGACTGCTTGAGACTTACCTAGGAATTACAGGGCATTTATATGTCTGATGTTTTCTGGAAAAATTTCCTGGACTGAACACTCTAATACAGGACAATTTGAAACAGACCCTTGGCAACCCGAACTCTACCATCTCTAGCAAAGTATCTCTTGGTTCTTCCTCAATTGGCCCTCAAGGTATTAAAGATGTCATATCCAGGGCAGAAAGGATTAAAGCATTCATTCAGCAATTACAATATACTGACAATGGCAGTAGAAGGGGAAAAAATAGTTAAGACTGCATTTTCATTAAACAAAAAATAGGCTTTCATAAATCAGTCAATAACAGAGCTAGTTCAGTTCAATGCTAGTTCTGCCTTATGTAGCCATGAATAAAGCATCTGGACGATTCATTCATGCCCAGTTGTAGGGCTTCAAACGCCTGTGGGAGCAGTATCAGAGAGGAGGGGGCTTGTACATATTTCTGGGCAGATGGACCCCATAGAGGCAACAGCATGTTTCATTTCACTGCTACTGCTGGAAAGGGGAAACAGGAGATGGCAATGTCATGTTAATCAAGGTCTTCCATATGCCATAGAGTCTGCCCTCTGGAGCTGCTATTCCTTCCCGGGAGCTGATCTCAGAACTCTGGATATCAGTTGTAATTTTAGGAGAACTTCAGGCCCCTAATCTTTCTCTCCCTTTTTCAGAGGCCAAACAGACAAATAATGAAGAGAGAATAAATTACACACAGTCACCAGTTCTGACAAAAAACACACTTCCAAACCAGGTGAGGTCATGGTGCTGGTTAGTTCCTATCGTAAAGCTATGCAATTGCACTGAAATTAAAAATAAATCATAACAAGCTAGCATTCGCAGGGAGACAAAGATACCAGGGGAAATACAGGAATGTAGCATTTTGGGATGAGCATTATTTGTATCCTCAGGAATACATGAGTGAGTAAGTGATGTCAGTTCTGCAAGGGGGGGGGGAAGGCTAGTGTGAAAGTAACCAAATGTTCAGGACAGGAATTGTCTTGTTATACACTAGTACATATTTTGGTACCATAAAAGGACTTACAGTTACTGTGACTGGGATCCAAAAACATGCACCCAAGGATTTTAAAACTTTCCCATCTGAACAGCAGGTTCCTCTGCTGTATCTTAAGTAGTTTCGGAAGCTTTCTTCCTATAGGTGATCTGAGGAGCATGGATCCAAAACAGCAGAAGTGCAGCAGCTTGAGTACACTGGAACTCCTACGACACCTCCAGGGAAAGGCCAACTCTTAGGGACTGCGCAGAACACAACATGGGCTCCTGCAGTGGGAAAGGAACACCAGCAGAAATCCCCCCTCTCACCCCCCAAAAAATGCAAGACTAGAAGATAAGACTGAACCCTAGGTTTAGAATGATTCCTTGTAATTTGGGGGCCAACTGAGAGCTCTGCTGCAGTATTCTGTGTACTGCTGTATAGGATAGTGGAGTTCACATCTGAGACTGCCTGCTATTTCATTGGTCCTTTTCCATTGCATTCTTCTCTTAAGTAACGAGATTGTCATTGAAAAATACGCCACCTTTTCTTGTATGCCTTACCAGCCTGGAATCATAATACCAGGACTCATATTATATATGACATGCAATATAAAATCTGCATGTTGAGCTGTCTCTGTGATTTATTACAGTTCAGTAGATCTGATCATGATCTTATATCCCATTGCAATGAACCTCAGGGCTGCAGCACTCATTTTAGTGTCATGGAAAAATATGAGCTCACCACTTTTGGAACTTCTAGTAATGTATAAATTATCACTATAGGGCAAAGAGATGAAGATTAATCAGATAATCTTCTTCAGCAGGAGGTAAATTAGCAACTTACCTCCAGTAAACTCACATTTTGTCAGATTTCCAGACATGTTTGTTTGGTAACTGCAGTTTATTGAAGAAGGCTGTACTTAATGTTGAATTGTTTGAACTTAACTTTCTTTGCATGGAATATATACTACGTTGCACCCAAGACTGAGCAAATGCTTACCGGGTCATCTGGGACTAAATTGCTAAAAGGAAGATGCTGGAACTCAGAATATTACTAAGAAGGCAACCAAAGTGCCCTCACTCTGAAATTAATGATGAATACCAAAATGGCTGTCTTGCTGTAGAAGCTAAGAGGAACTGTGGTTCACAAAGAGAAACAAGAATTCACTATAAGAAAATATATCTTGAATGCTATAAAATCTAGAGGTTCTAAGGGGAGTGATCTGCAGTATTTAACAGTCCACTTGAAAAGGTTCTGTGTCTGACTGTCTGGTTCTAGTTAGTAACTGGCAACAGCTGTGCTTAGCTTTCTTTTATTTTCATCAGATGTCTTTGGTGGCAGTTCTTCAACTATGTGTTAGCATGTCTTCATTTTGAGCTGGCAGAATCCTACTTTTGGAGGTTATTTAAGTCTGCTTCATATCTAAATGACACTTTGTGAATGAACTGACTTCCTTATCAGTGTGACTTCTCTGTCCTTACTAGTTTAAATCATGTTCATTTCAACTCCATGGATGATGAGTTTATTCTTTCATTTTGTGTTGCACCATCCTTGAATAAAAAGGATACCAAATCTCTAAACCCATTGCTGTTAAAAGCCCATAGGAAATATGTTGAATACTGAGATAAAGAAGCAATTTGTTGCAAAAATGTCATTGACTTCTTATATAGATTTATTTGGTTATATATATATGTCTTCATTGGGTAATATTGACTCTTTTTAATTAAATTGTATTTTTGACATATTTTCAGCTTTGCCTATAATTTTTCATGTTCCTTTCATCATTTGATCAATACAAAAACTATACATTAAGGAAGAAAATGTCAGACAACCCAGTTCTTAGCTCTGAAACTTGCATGATTCAGCAGCAAAACTTCAATTGGCTTTGTGCATGAGGCTTTCCTGATATGTTGTGCCTATCTGTGCACAACATTATGGAGGAAGTGAAGAAACAGGAAGGAAAGACCATGCACACCCCTCTGAATTCCTTGGAGGTAGGGTAAAAATAAGACAGATAAAATTATTTACTGTTTGAAATGCCTGAAGTCTTCTGTGTTCTTCAGACAAAGGTTTCGGTCACACGAGCGGGATACTGCGCCACCGAAGGGAGGTAAATTAGAGCCAGAGCAAAAAGAACCGCGGTAGCGCGATCTGATGCATCCCCGTGGCTCCGTGCTCTGGCCTTTGGCAGGCAATCAGACGTAGCACGGCAAAACAGACGTTGCGCGTTTGTGCACATGCGTGGGATGGGGAACGTCGCTGGCTGCGATGGGCTACCAGCGCTTCCCCCAATCAGACGCCTGGAGTTGCCGCGCGTCATCCGAAAGGTAGTGCTCTGTTGCCGGTCCCTTTTCAATGTGCATTTTTCGGGCCGAAGGGACAGATCAGGGATGGGTGTGTGATGCTTCCCAGATGTTGCAATATGATTGCACCCTCGACCCATCCATTTCGTGGGGCAAATCCTCCCATGTGACCGGGGCCTAAGAGAGCTTGGAAAGCAAATCTGCTGCAGGGAGAATAGCTGATTGTTTCTAACAATGGTATACATTGGGTTCATAATCTGTACATGACTTTTGGTTTCCTTGTTCATGCCATTCAGATATACTTAACAGTAATGTGGAAGTCAGTGCAATTTCACATAGCAATACTGTGTGTGTGAATACCAGGCCTCTATAGTGAGGACCACTGCATAGATATTTCCCACCCTAATTGCTGCATTCTTTCCAGGCTGTGTGCAATAGAGCCATCATTTGTTTGGAGGGAATTAGAGTCCCCTCCCCATTGCCCCTTGAGTATGTACTATGACTGACTTTGTATTTACCCAGGAACAAATTCAGTCTGGGGCTTTTCAACCCATGGCAATGTGTGTTTGGCAACTGTTACATGCATGTGGAGATACCCTTCTGCACACATTATAGGATTCCATCCAAGTAAGAATTCTTCCATTGAAGGAAGTCTGTCTCCAATGGAGAAAGTACACCTTTCACCAACAGAAAGAGTTTTCCTCCAATGTTTGTTGGATAAGACATACCCAGCAAGAGCAGTATTAGAGTCCAAAAATCCCATTAAGTGAGGGATTTTCTGTTGCAAGAAGACTACTGCAATTGGAGTCCTTCTCTCATTGGTCTTCACCCAGTGGAAGATTTCTCACCTTTGCACCAGTGTTCCCTCTAAGCTGAGTTAGTGTGAGCTAGCTCACAGTTTTTTAGCCTCTGGATCACACTTTTTTTGTCTTAGCTCAGGAAGGATGGCTCCAGAGCAAACTAATTTATGCAGTAACCAAATTGCTTGCTCACAACTTGAATGCCAGTAGCTCACAAAGTAGAATTTTTGCTCACAAGATTCCACAGCTTAGAGGGAGAATTGCTTTGCACCCAAACCATCCTGCTTTCACTGGATTGTACTATATGTCTCACCCTTCGATAAAAACTGCTATTCTAGCAACACAATCCTAAAAGTAGTTAAAAGCCAGATGTCAGAGTTGTCCCCTTCCTAATGAGGTTACAGCCAACCTTCAGACTCAGAATCATAGAACACTGTCAGTTTTGAGGTCAGCTAAAACCTGGCAAAACAATGTGACTCATTCTCTGCTTAGTTTGCTAACATGAAAAAAAAAGATAAAAACTTGGCACTGCTGTTTATAAAAATTCTATTTAAGGTATCTTGTGGGAGATGATAGGGACTCATATGCTGTTTTAAACTTATATCTTTGCAAATTTAAAACAATTGTAAAAATAATCAGTCCCATCCAGGAGAACTCAACTGGGAAGCTGTTAAGCTATCTTTATCTCTGAAGTGGAAAGTCAGCATGAAGAGCTCATTGCAAAGGTGTCTGACAGACTCCACTTGATTCTCAGTGGAGCATACTGTCATTACCTGCAGATGTAACTTCGTATGGATGACACTTTGCACTTTCAATGGGAATCATGTGACAACCATCACTTTATAGACATGCTGGAAGGCAAATCACAGATCATCTGCTTGGACTATACAATGGAATGGTTGCTTTCATCTTTCAATCTGTGAACCATAAGAGAAATGTATGAGAAAGCAGTGGTTAATTCCTCATTAAAAATACCTTGGGGGAATGAAGTCCAAAAAATATTTTAAAAACTAATTGTGACATAGAGAAAGATCTAGCGGGTATGAGTGCCATGTTGTGCTGAGAAGGCTTATTATTTCTGCATTACACTTGTATGCCCAAATTCCTATACGGAGCTCATAGCAGTGTATACAGAAGTTATCCAATTTTATTCTTACAGGAAGGAAGTGATGGAACATTGCTTCTAGTTCTTTCTTGTGATGCTAGAATGGGCAGAACTCAACATGGGGCCTCACTGGACTTGCAGATTAGCAGCCCCAGTTGGGAATCACATTAAATTATTCCTGAACTACATTTTATCATATCTCTCTATATCTATAGATTATGGGTGCAGCTAATCCTGCCATTATGCCAGTTTGAATTTTATCCCGATCTTTTTAATCCATTGTAGCACGACCAGACATCCCCCTGGTGAATCGCCTTACTGCATGCTGGCTACATTGTGGATTGTCTAGATGGCGTCCACTGAAGGGGGCATGCACAGTGTCTTTTTAAAAAAACTTTTTGCGCATGCACATAGGCGTCACAGCACATCCTTGTTGAAGGAGGCATGCGGTGGGTTTAATTTTTTTGTGTGCATGCGCATAGGCATCACAGCACATCCTTGTTGATCCATGCATGTGTAGAGATTTTTTTAAATGGCGCCCGCTCGGGATGGTCTGACATCAGACTGCTTCGATGGGAGGATTGCGCACTGGTGGAACGATCAGACAGGTGAAAGTCTACAGTTGTCCCACAAGTAACTGAAAACCCCAGATTTAAAGTGTTATCTTTTAGGTACGGCTCCAAAGCGCGGCAAAATGGGATGCCCACGAAAGAGGGACATTTCCCAGATGTTTGTGTCCGGACATTATCTTTAGATCCGTGAGGCAATCATGCCTCGTGCGGATCTAAAGAGCCGTCTGATCGAACTCATGGATGGATGGATGGATGGATGGATGGATGGATGGATGGATGGATGGATGGATGGATGGATGGATGGATGGATGGATGGATGGATGGATGGATGGATGGATGGATGGATGGATGGATGGATGGATGGATGGATGGATGGATGGATGGATGGATGGATGGATGGATGGATGGATGGATGGATGGATGGATGGATGGATGGATGGATGGATGGATAGGATAGATAGGATAGATAGGATAGATAGGATTGATAGATAGATGATAGATAGATGATAGATAGATGATAGATAGATGATAGATAGATGATAGATAGATGATAGATAGATGATAGATAGATGATAGATAGATGATAGATAGATGATAGATAGATGATAGATAGATGATAGATAGATGATAGATAGATGATAGATAGATGATAGATAGATGATAGATAGATGATAGATAGATGATAGATAGATAGATAGACAGACATACAGACAGACAGACAGACAGACATACGCCCGAGGTGGCCCATCATCCAGGTCCATCACTTGCTAGGCAGGGCTGGCACTTTTCTAGGTGGTGTAATGGTTAAGTGCGTGGACTCTAATCTGGGAGAACTGGGTTTGATTCCCCACTCCTCCACTTGCAGCTGCTCGATGACCTTGGGCAAGCCATAGTTCTGGCACAGCTGTTCTCTCAAGGACAGTTCTGGAAAGAGCTCTCTCAGCCCCACCTACCTCACAGGGTGTCTGTTGTGGGGAGGCGAAGGGAAAGGAGTTTGTAAACCACTCAGAGACTCCAAGTAAAGGGTGGGGTATAAATCCAGTCTCCTCCTCCTCCTCCTCTTCCTCCTTCTCTCTTTAAAGAAATGAACAGATAATCAGTTATTTCCTCATAACTTACAGAAACGCCAATAAAAATCTTGCCAAACCCTTATAGTTATGTAGGTTAGAACGTATTGTTTGTGGCATGATCTATTTATAATTTTTAGCATATTCCTTACATATATAACATGTTTAAGTGACTTCTTGACCCCTTTCAGCTCCCTGATGCATGCATAGCAGTGAAACAAGCATTCATTTGGGGAGCTATGTGATTCTATGGGTTTCCAAAACCCAACTTGTTACCCTTGCAGCCACACATCAGTTGCAGGAGTGTCATTTTAAAAATGAAAGGAAGCCTTTTTTTGCTTGAATGTCTGTTTTTTTGGGGTAGGGGCTCCTGCTTCTCCCTGTCATTTTAAGACTCTGAAACTGCCCCTCATCATTCCAAAATTATGTATATAACTCTGGCAGAGGGGACAGATTCTATGTCTGAAAACAGCATGGGGGAAGGCAGGAGCCCCTCACCCCAAGTAGTACTTCAAGCTGAAAAATACTTCTGATCTTTAACATTACAGTCCTACAGCTGATGTATGACTGCAGGGGAAACAAGTTGGGTTCAGGAAACCCAGAGCCATCTACTGAACAAACATATTGTGTATTTTGGCTTTGAGTCAGAGGAATTCATGGCAGAAGAGTTGAGAGGGAAGGAGGTTGGAGCCCTGCCACTTTGGAGGGGTTACCCAGTGCCACTGACTTTTTAAAAATCAAAAAATATTTATATTATAAGAGCAATGGAAAGTATTTTTTCCATACTTCAATGGAAGCCTTTTAAAAAACTTATGTTTTCCTTTCTCATTGAGACTGATGGTGGATTACTATCAAGTCAGATATTTTTTTTAAAAAAATTATAAGATGGGACAAATTCTTTATCTAAGATTGGACCAACCATGTAGCGTAGCTAAGGCTAAGACTCTCTGTTTACAAGTTAATGGCCAGGATCCAGCAATATGTTAGTGGAACGATAAAATGGACTTAACATGGTTTTATTTGCACAAGATCTTGTGCAACATGTAGCACTTTGCTCCCTGTATAGTAGTGCCCAGAAATTGGTTGTTCAAGATCTTATGCAGGCAGAAAGACAAGTGGAGATTCAATAAGTATGACTTAGTGCAAGCAGCTGCCGTGGTGTGTTTCTTTTGTTTCCACTTGAACAAGATCTTGAGCACAAGTGGAAATTTTGTGCTGGATCCAACCTATTTGTGTAATTTATTTATTTACAAAATTTGTATGCTGTCTTTCTGCCCAATTTCACAGCTGCCAAGATAACTCATATTAAGCTACTAAACAAGAAAACCAGGGAAGAACTGATGAACAGGGAAATGAATGATGCAACAGAAATGTTCAAGTCCCTTCAGTCCTCCGCATCCAAGGTGTGGTAGTGGATACACTATAAATTAGTGTTGCCAAGTTCCCCCTAGCCACTGGTGGGAGATGGGGGGTAGGGTTGCAAGCTCCAGCTTGGGAAACTCCTGGATATTTGGGGGTGGAACCTGGAAAGGACAGGAACATCAGTGGGGTACAATGCTGCAGAGTCCACCCTCCAAAGCATCCATTTTTCCTGGGGAACTGATCTCTGTCTGGAGACGAGCTGTAATTCTGTGGGATCCCAAGGTCCCACCTGGACACTAGCATCCCTACTCTAAGTAGCAAAAATGTCTTTTTGAATGGTAGCCTCTTCTTTTAACAGACATTAACAATTGTAGCAACAAACTCCATAACAAAAGGCAATTCCAGGAAATGCAGAACAATACAGAAGACTCTGTTTATATTGGTAATTTTAATTAGAGGGAGAGGATCCAACATTTCCAGCAGAAAAAGCAATTGCATATTTAGAGACTTTTGTTTGCTGCAGCACTTCCATATATAGTTTGCAGACATTTTGCGCTCCCTATAATAATTCTGTTTTGAAAGTTGACTATAAATATACATGGCAAAGCCACAAAACAGCTATGACCAGAAGTGGGGAAATGAAATTAGCATTGCAGGCAAGCTCTCACTGACTGGCCTTCATTTCAGAAAGCCTTTTCTCCCACCATCTCTCTTTCCACTTCCAGTGATACTGGATGAAGAGAGGAAAATAAACCATGACCCTATAATCCATAGTTCAGCATTGATGGGCTACTGCAAAACAGTATTTTACAACAAGGAGGTGTCTTGAAAGAGAAAACTACTGGCTGGAGTGATTTGAGAACAGGCTGAATGGTGCAGCCAACACAGTTAGACAAGGAAGATTAATGCCAAACTCTATTATTTTTCTTCCAGGGAAGAGGACAGGCAATTACCTCACTGGTAATATTACTGAAATACTGGAAAGCTGCTATTGTGTGGTCTCCTATTTTATTGTACTGCAGTGCCCTCACACCTCTTCTGCTCGGACCATTTTCAGATGTATTAATTTGGCTTAATGCTATTCATTCTGGTTTCAGAAGCACATTTACAGCAAAGGGCACAGGCTGTTTCTATCAACTGAGGGGACCCACATAGCCTCCTATGATTTTGGAGGAACCAGGTTTATTTTAAACGATAAACCTTCCCCTCAGTCACCAGATGTTCTAAAGGTAGCAAGTGTCTAGGCGTTGGGTTCGCTGCTGTGAAGTAAGTTTTGTGGTGCACCAGTGGAATATGGAGGTCACTGAGGCAGGAACTATATATTAACCACAAAGAAGATCTGTTTACCATTTGGGGCAGAGTTCAAGGAACAGATCAGCAGCACAGGCCTCCAGATAGATGAAAGAGAAACCTGGCACAGGCACATAATTTAGAGAGTAGTTTCAGTTTTCTTTCATGCTTTCCAGTATAAACAGGCTTTTAATGATTAACCACTAGGTTGGATCCTAACACATACACAGGATTCTCCCCACATCAGCCTGTCCTTTCTCAAGAGTCAGATTAAATGGTTACAAGTTTTGCTCATTGCCAGAAACAGACCCAACAGCTGGGTATTCTCTGTCAGAAGTTGAGTCAAACCACTCTGCCACATAGGGTTGCCAGGTCTGGATTGGAAAACACCTGGAGACTTTGGGGGTGGATCCAGGAGAGGGTGGAGTTTGGTGAGGGGAGGGGACTCAGCATGGTACAATGTCATAGGTGTCATGCCTGCCCCTGCTGATGTCATGCCTGCCCTTGCTGATGCCCCTGAGGAGGCACCTGCCAGCCAGGAGCCTGTGGACTTACAGGCTCCAGAGGACAGTACTGCAGCAGAAAGGCAAAGACTGGATCCTGTAGCTGAAAGCTATCTAAGTGGTGAGGAGGATAGAGCCTCCCAGGGAACACCTGCAAGGAATCAGTCTCTGCTGCATACCAGTAATTCATCATCAGACTCACCACCACCTGTAACCAGGCTCAGGAATGTACGGAGACAGCAGCTGAGAGAGCGAAGACAGAATGCATGCATGCGTGCCAGAAGATCTCTTAGCCCTGAATATTGACAGGATCCTGACCTCGCTCCCGGCTAGCTAATGAGTTGATTAGCTAGCACTGTATATCTGCAAGTCTGTTGCCAGCAGTCATTTGTGCTGGCAAACATCGTTTGTCAGGACCTGAATCCTTGCATCTCTGTTCCAGACCTTGTGGAATTATTATCAGCTTGATCCTCGGCTTTTGACCCTCGGCTTTGTTGACTCTGCGTTCATCTCTGACTCCTCTGGTATCGTTGTGATTTATGGACTTGAAACTCTGGTATGTCTGACCCTGCTTTTGGACTGTGATTTAAACCTGTTTGAACCTCGCTGCCTGATTTGCTCGGCTTGACCTCGGACTGCTTCTGGAGTTTTGCTTGCTTGCATCACGCCCCCTGGTCCTGCCGTGACAATAGAGTCCACCCTTCAAAGCAGCCCTTTTCTCCAGGGGAGCTGATCTCTGTCAGATGGAGATCAGTTGTAAAAGTGGGAGTTCCCCAGATCCCACCTGGAGGCTGGCAACCCTACTGCCACACTACCTAGCAGAGCTACCCTTCGCTCTGTCTGCTCTTTTCCTGAGCCAAACCTGAGCTCTCACTGCTCTCTTCTTGAAGCAGAACTCAACCGATCTCCTGCTGTGTTTTTCTCCAGCATTCCACCTGCTTCTCAAAGGTGACTGGATGCTGGAATAGCACTCCCTTGGGTTAAGTAATTGGCTGTTTTCCTCTTCAGGGCTGTCACAGTACTCATCATTAGTTAAAAGAATTATTGCGTGAAATTTATAACAGCTTCATTTTCCCAATATTGTATTTTATATATTGATAATCATGATGCATTTCCAAGTTGTAGAAGCAACGATGTTACAGAAGAGGCAAACTGGGGTATTCCCAGAACAATTCTACTGCCAACTTGTGGATTCCAGCCTCACTGGGAAGCAGAGATGGATGGTTCATCAGTTCATTGCCCATGGGTGAATTTTCATGTGATTTATTAATTAACATATTTCTTTTAAAAATTATATCCCACTTTTTGACTTCTACATTCTGCAAGGCAGCTAACCAGTCACCAATAATACATTAAACATATCAAGTGTACATAAAAAGTACTAAATAAACCAGTCATTACAGATCAAACCACCATGGAGAGAAATTTTTATTTTCTAACATTGCCTCAAACACAATCATTTTAATAATGCTAGTTCATGTTTTTAGCTGCAAGTCCTGCCCTGTTCAGATGGGTATACACATATGCATTCTTGAGCTGAAGTCATGGACTTTACTTTTTTCAAGCTTTCTGGTCATGTGGACAAGCCAATGCAAACCCTCTTGTATTCGTGGAGAGCTCTGTGTAGATTTTGAGTTGAATTTTCAAGACCAGGGCCAGGAATCATTCCTTCCAGGCATTTTCTGTCTACCCATGTATAAAATCTGAATAGGGTTAAAATGTTCCATCTAAATAAGATAATTCTAGCTGAGAACCCAAGGCAGAATTAAGCCATCAAACCATAATATCATGCAAAGGAGATCTGGCTTATCTTCAATAAGAGGGGGGGGGAGTAAAGATGCAAAAGAAATTGTCATGTTCATCTGCTCAATTTCAAGTTGAAAGGGTTTTGAAAGTTTTCACCATAGTACTGAGGAACTATGAAAGAACCTGTTGAATTGGTTGATGAAGTTTAAGGAGTTACATATTTCTATTTTGTTGATTTTAAAGACTTTTTGCTCTCTTTGTTTATTTTGTGTCTTTGAATGTTCTTCCTTTTGGGCCTATTCTCCAGTGTTCCATTATGATCTGTATTGCTATTTTTGCAAATGTTGGTTGACTATGGGTGGGTGATATTTTCTTGTTGGTTACTAATTGTTCTCAGATAGCCCTGATAACTCTATTTAGTGTTCATGGGAGTTTAGAGAAGGTGATTCCTATCATCTTAAGGGGTGGCGTAGTGCAGTTCTTTGGTACATGAAGGTAAGAAAGAACAATAGCAATAATTGCTAATTACAACAAAACTAAATAACATTGATCAGAAACCTCTAGTGCCTGAAAAAAGACTTGATTTCTTTAAAAAGAATGGCACTTCTGATTTTTTATAAGTTTAAAAATAAAACTATGGAGACCCTGTTTTTAGATCTCTCATATTGCATCTGGATTAATCTTTCATATTCAAACATAAAATTTCAAAAATCTGCACAAGGATTTTCCTGAAAAATATTTTGATGCAGTGAAATCCAGTTATAGCTACGTGGAAGTAAGTGTAACTGACTTGGATGGATTGAGTACACCACCTTAATTTTCTATCCTCTGTAAATGGCTTTTGCAGTTTCTTGAGTTGCAGTTGGCATTTGTAATCATAGAATCACAGAATCATAGAATCATAGAATGTTAGAGTTGGAAGGGACCTTACAGGTCATCTAGTTCAACCCCCTGCACTCTGCAGAAGCAAAGCCAAAAGATATCCCTACAACATACCTGAAATATGGTAGTCCATCTTTGCATATTATTTTGCATAATATTTTGCATATCAGATTGCATTTGACATCCTTATGTCAAGGATTATCAAGGATTCCTTATGTCAAGGATTATTTCTTACGCTTTCCAGCACTGTTTGCTGGAACTGTTTACAAGTGGTTGGTATTATCCATCGATGGGTTTAGAGAGAAGAATGCTGGCCACTGCTGACCCACCCAGTTAACAGGTGTGCAAGCCTTGCAGGGCAATGTTGATTGATTTCTGCTGACTCAGTGTAGCAGGTGTATGGTAACACCTTGTGCACAAAGGCAAGAGGGCTATAAAGTTTATTCAGTTGGAAAAGCTGAGCTGAATAGTTGTTCAGTTAAAGCAATGGAATTACTTGAGGGAATAGTCACAGCCAAGTTTACAGACCTTCTGCTGAATGTGGAGATTGTCTGAATTGAATATAGGAAGAATTTCACTTGATATAAAATCATCTAAGTAAAATCAGTGCAGAGCACTGAGGAAGTTCAGGGTCACTATGCAGAGGCAGGCAATGGCAAATCACCTCTGAACAACTCTTGCCTTGAAAACCCCAAGGGGATGCCATAAATTGGCAGCCACTTTATGACACTTTCCATGACGGAAATCAGGGTAAGGCTCAGGAGTCTGCTTATTTGCAGTTCTACACCGAGCCACCCACCCACCCATTTATTTCTATTTATTTATTTCAGGGCTGGTATTTCAAGGAAAAATATGAGATGCGGAAAAAAGTGAATGTATTTCTTTCCCCCAGCCTCGTTTTCTTATTGATGATACCATCCATCTGCTTTTAATCCATGCTGGGGGAAACTTAAGGATAAGGATAAGGCTGTGGTCACACACACTAAATAATCCACTTTCAGGCTGTGATCACATGCTCCTTTAGATCCGACATAGGCGTGAATGCCTGATAGAGCTAAAGGGAGCAATCAGACAGCAACGTCTGGAAAGTGTCCCACAGTCGTTAACATCCCGCGCGGCTCTGCCACAGAAGCGGAGTTAAAAGACACCAGGAAAGTCTGGTAGTAAACGCATTGCTATGGGCCACGGACAGACTTTCCCCTGTCTGATCACTCAAGCATGCTCTCATCAGGATGGTCTGATCAGGCCATCCTGACTCTGTGCGATAGTTTTCTCCCCCCTTTGTAGTATGTGCATCATTGCATACTCTATAGGGGGCCCTCAGTGCGGAGGTGCGAATCCTCGTTTATGTGCAGGGGAAACAAATGGCAAAAAAAAATTATGACTCACCCACAGTTGCATTTGATCACGCAATGACAGGCTAAGCCCGCAGCTTCAAAGGGCTGTGTGATCTCACAACTGTGTGTCAAATTCCTCCAGAGGAAATAGCCTCGCTTACCCTCCACTTCAATTGGTGTGTGTGACTGCAGCCTCAATCTACTTTCAGTGCACTTTCCAACTATGGCCCCAGTCACACGGGCAGGAAAATGCGAGGGGGAAGCGTGGCTGTTTGCCCCGGGGCAAAATAACGCACGGTTGCATGAGCAGATGTCCTGTGGAGGTCCCGTGGAGGTCCTGTGGTTAGGGGGGAGGTGCCGATCACAGGACAATCCTGCGGCGCTGCAAAGAAGCAGGGCCTCAGGGCAAACGGGGTTGTTTTTTAAAAAAACTAAAGTGTGCGCATGCTCAGTTGGATGCTTGTGCGCATCCGAGGAGACTTGGGGAAAAAACCCCTTTTTGCGAGGGGACATGGGCGGGCGCCGGAACTACCACCGTAAACGCGATCAGATGCCCGCCCATGCCCCGCAGTTTCCGGAAACTAGTACCTCGAAGGTACTAGTTTTTTACCCCGCATCTTCGGAGTGAAGCCTCGTGTGAGCCACGGGAGCTCTATGCTTCCCAGATTTGGCGGTGAGATCGCGCCCAGAAAATCCACCTATCTTCTGTCTCTCTAGCGTGCCTAATGCTCCGTGTGACCGCAGCCTATATTTTACTGTGTGAACTGGCAAAATCCAGTTGGAAAGTGGATTGAAAGTGGATTGAAAGTGGATTATTGAGTATGTGGCCCCTTCTGCACTCTCTTTTTAATCCATGTTCACCACGATGTCCTCCAAGCAATTTTGCACTAAAATCAAGTTCAACCTTCTTTTTAATCCAGGTTTTCCCCCCATTCTGCACTAAAATCAAGTTCAACCCTCTTTTTATTCTGTTTCCCCCCTCATTCTGCATTACGTTACCTCCCTTCAGTGGTCAGCCCCGTTTCAGCCTGCTGTTGCCCCAGGTTGTTTGGATGCTGTTTTGCTGTGGACTTAACTTGCCTCGACTTGAACACTGTGAACATCTGGAATGGCAGGCAAATGCAAAAAGGACCTGTGTGACTGCAGCCTAAGTTTTCCTAGCAGAGGTTACACCAGGTGGGGGAAGGGCGGGGAGACTCATGAAAATGAACAAAGTACAAGCAAGAAAGGGCAAGAGGAAAGACTTAAATACTCACTCAACTCACGCTTTCCCTGCACTGGATTGTCTACTTTAAATTATGGTTCTGAATCCACACTCTGTAAAGAAGACCTCAGGGGAAAGGTCACAGAGCTACATTTACACTATTGATTCAATAGTTTGTCCACAGTTTAAAATAGGAGATCTACCCTTGTTTCACTGAGGGTATTTCAAACTGATGTGAAAAGTGCCAGCATTAACATAGGCCCCTGACTTCTCAGAGATATTTCTTCAGAATACTAATTTATCTGTCACCAGATCTCCCACATTCCTACTTTAGATGACTAGATCCCCATAGCTTCTATGGTGTGGCTGTAATGAGATAAGCTTGAAGCATCCTGGCTCCAGGCCTTTCCCTGCTTTCAGTAAGCATGCCAAGGGCTAGCTGGGCTGATGCATTCAGGTTCCACTGTTCATTCCTGTAAAAAGGCTTTACAATTTGCCTTGTTCACAGTGTGAAAATATGACACATGGGAGATGTAGATAATAGCATATCTTGAAGAAAGAATTAATACAAGTGTTACTCAGGCTTATTGCTCCTTTTAGCAATGCCCTTTGACTACCAAGTTTCATGTGATGTATGAATACAGAAATCCTGGCATAAGTCTCATTTAAGCATGTCTTGTTCCCTGGTGACTTCATGTGATGTATGAATCACATGTATGAGAATAAGTCTCATTTGAGCATGTCTTGTTCCCTGGTGAGAAGGAAAGATTGCCTGTATAGTCTGATCTTGATTTTGAAAATTATTATCCTTATTGAATTAGCACCTGCACAAAAGAGGCACCGATGTGTTTATTCACCTGGACAGTGGAGTTTGAGTTTTGGGACTTTGTAATAATGATCTCTGAGAAATCAATAACAAAATTCCCATCACCCTTCAGAGGTCTAGGGGAAAGTAGACCAACAATGCCAAATGACTTAAATGCATACTTTGACACTACTCTGTAAGTTTTTGTACAGTCTTGTACTCCATTGTGAGTAAAGGAGCTTATAGGAATTTCCTTCCCTGCCAGCAGATTTATATACTTAGCCACAAAGCTGATTTGAAAAGGGAGAAATAGCAAATGACAATTTCAGTACATCCTCCAGGAAAGCACAGGGAAGTATTGAATATGATATTTGATTTAGAGGGATTTGAACTGTGTAGGGATTTACTAAAAGGATAATATTATCAATTGCAGCTTAAGGTAATGCAGCTTTCATTCAGGTGCACAGAGGATTTACTGAATCACAAAAACATCTGTTGTTTAAAGGGAAATATGTACAAAAATAAAAATTATTACAGATTTGCAGTTCACTATATCCTTCAGAAAAAAATAGTAAAATATTTTATACATTTGTAAAAATCATGAAATTAAAAGATGCCTGCTCCTTGGGAGGAAAGCTATGTCAAACCTAGACAGCATAATAAAAAGTAGAGACATCACCCTGCCAACAATAGTCTGTATGGTCAAAGCAATGGTATTCCCAGTAGTGATGTATGGCTGTGAGAGTTGGACTATAAGGAAGGCCGAGAGCTGAATAATAGATGCTTTGCCCCCTCAGACAGAAGAAAGAGTCAGACAACCAAGGTTGGATAAAATAAGGCCACTTTATTAACATATTAAAATAACGGCAAGGGCAAAGATGAAACAGCGGCACGGTCAAGGCCTGGTGTCGCTTTGACCCCGTCCTTAACTGTATAAAAGGCAAGACACCAAGGCCCCAGGTTGGAGCCAACTGTAAGTTGCTTGCAAACCCAGCCGAGCCAATGATTGGGATACACCTTCAGGAGCCCTCAAACACCACTGCAAGGCCAGCGCTGAGTCTCCATCGTGCCCATCCCCATAGGCAGTCTGCAAGCCTCATCCCTGGCCGCACGGCCACAGGGTTGATCCCGCAGACCCCTCGACCCCCCCACCGGTTATTGATTGGTGCTTACGTAGCCACTGAACTTTATTTAAACTTAATTCTGCCCTAATAAAGTGACGAACTAACCCAAGGCACCATCCCAAACCAATTCCTCTGACTGTTCCCTGGAAGGCCAGCTACTGAAGTAAAGGTAAAGGTAAAGGTTCCCTTGCTCGAAAGCCAGTCGAATCCGACTCTAGGGTTGCGGTGCTCATCTACATTTCAAAGCCGAAGAGCCAGCGCTGTCCGAAGACGTTTCCGTGGTCATGTGGCCGGCATGACTAAACACCAAGGCGCACGGAACGCTGTTACCTATTTATCTACTTGCAATTTCTTGCTTTCGAACTGCTAGGGTGGCAGGAGCTGAAACTAGAGACGGGAACTCACTCCGTCATGCGGCAACTCAGGTCTCGAACCGCTGAACTACTGACCTTCTACAGCCTGCAGTTCAGCGTCTTAACCACTCAAATACTTTGACCACCAAATGAGAAGGGAGTACTCACTGGAGAAGACCCTGATGCTGGGAAAGATTGAAGGTAAAAGAAGAAGGGGACAGCAAAGGATGAGATGGTTAGACAGTGTTATCGATGCAACGGACATGAAATTAAGCAAATTCTGGAGGAAGGCAGAAGACAGGAGGGCCTGGTGTGATGTGGTCCATGGGGTCGTGAAGCGTCAGACTTGATCGTGTGACTGAACAACAACAAACATACCTTTTCAACTAAGTTCTTCTAGAAACATTTTCAGTAAACATTGTATTTTTTTTTCAAACTCTTCATTTCTGAACTTGCCCCATTTAAGGGACTGCACTATTTTGAAACTTGACAAGAAAAAATATATTTATATGATAGTAATAAATAAAATTAATAATAAACAAATGCATGTTGACCAGGCACTTTCGGCCACCAGGTTGGCATGTATGTCTCACATCTCCTTTCTAAAGGGCTATATGTAACAATATGTCTATCAGAAAACTTGGGATTTATCTTTATACTGCCTTATAAGGAGAGCCCATGAATCACCCTAGAAACCAAGATCTAACCTGTCAGAAAGGGCGGTTTCTGAGCGTTTGATGTAACTGTGCTAAAAACAGGGAATCTACTTGGACTATATGGTGATTTGGATGGGAGGCCTTTTCTAATGACATTCTAAGAACTGCTGTAATGGGAATGAAAAAATGTAAATAGAGGTTTTGCTGAGAACTAAGGAAAATGCTGGTAGGATTTATTCCATGTGACCACATCACTATACCTTCAAGCAGGGGTCATTTCCTGCAGGAGCGCACAGGAGCGGATTTTCTTTATATGGACATTGAGTAATTCTCATGTTACATTCAATATATGTACAATGGAACATATAAGTAAAACCACACATTTATCCAGGGCTGTGAGAAAGGGTGAACTCTGTCTAAAATATTTTGAAACTGGAAATTCTGGGAATTGAACCTTGGACCTTCTGCATGTAAAATATATACTGTACCACTGAACAATAGCCCATTGTCTCCTCCCTCTTCTGTAAGAAGTGATGGGATTAAGGTGCTGGCTTGTGTTGAGAACTCTTGTAATCGTACATCTGAGAGATGCTCTTAGAGGGAAAATTAATTTAGGCCAATTATGTGATGTCATTCTAAACTGTCATGTTGTTTGTCATTGGGAAATATTTAAAATGGCAGCGTTCCACTGAGGCTACTAAATAACAATAGATAAGGCATGCAATTACTTTTTCATCAATCAGAAAGCAATAGGTTATGTGCCTTACTATCCCGAGAGTTGCAAGAAAACTGTCTCAAATGGATGAAGAGACTCAGCCAAGCTGGCAAATAGACTAATGTATGGTAGCATCTGCTCTGCCATCCTTATTTAGAGCATTAATGTAGTCACTCATTCAAGCATATGATAAATAGAGCTCAGTGGATTAGAACTTCCTACTCATATCATACTGGTATCTTTTGCCAAGCGTATTTTGCATATAAGATTCTAGCTGTTGTTACAATCTGTATAATCATATATGCATCCTGCATATTAACATTTTGTGGAATAATATTTAATAAAACAATTCTGGTATGAAAGGAACATTTATGTCAAGCATTTTTTTTTACAGTCTCATGTATCCATATCCAATATTTTTAAAGAACATCACAAGTCCACTACATATGGTAATAGGAGCCGGTTTTTCAGTTACATTTTCAACAAATGTTTGACATATTGGGGTATCATTTAGCTAAGTTTTCAGGAGTCAAGGGCTATCTATAAAATATTTTATATATGTTTTACTTATAAGATACAGCTTTAGTAAATTTTATATTGACTTTCCATACCTTTTCCCATGTTCCAATTGTATATTACGACCAATATTTTGTGCCCATTTAACCATTACTTCTTTTACCACCTCATCTTGCATTTTCACATCTAGTAACAACTTAGAAAAAAGTTTTATATGTTTCCCTTCAACACACCACAATTTGGGCCCTTTCCCACCAGTTCAAATTAATACCTTTTTCCTTTAGCTTTTCTTGTTGAAATAATTTGTTTCGACTGTCAAACAAATCTTGGTATCTCCACAGCTGTTCTTTATTAAATGTCATTGGGTTTGCAAAAGCTTCTAATGGCGAGACCCATTTAGGTATCTTAGTATAATACATTTTCAAAACTTATAAAAGGCTAAAAAAAAGTTAGCCTTTTATAATTTTATTACCTTGTTGAATGTAAAAAATGTGGGGTGTGGGGAGTACTGGATATTTATTTTGAAATGAATGCACATCCCTACTTTAAAATGCTTTAAAATGTTTGGAATGTCACCGAGAGAAGAAATGCACACATTGGGAACAACCAGTCAATGTTGGGTCTCTGTCCCTCTCTCCAATCCTGGCTTACTGTGTAATACTTAACAAAACAGGCCAATCAGACTGCCTGTTTAGAGTGCTTTTGTGCATTCTTGCTTTCCAAGTAATGGTGAAGTCAGAATAGCAATTACCGGTAAAAAGTGATCGTTTACTATCAATAGATGAATACCACATTGCCACCTGTACTGAACTTGCTACGCTGTTTGGCTTAAGAGAGTCAGCAGCAGAGTTGTGAACTGTGAATTCCAGGCACATGAATTCAAGATTCTGTCTTGAAATAGCAAGACTCTTAATGTAGTAATTAATGTAACTCCCAACTCTTTTTAAAATATGTGTGTGTGTTTGTGTGCTTGCCTGGAAGTCATGTTTGACTTCTGGCAACCCCTACTGGGGGCTTTGATATTTTTCAGAGAGGTGGTGTTCTTTTCTTTTTTTATAAAATGATTTTTATTATTTTCAGACAGAACATAACAAACAAACATACAAACAGATATGAGAGTAATACCAGTTACACTATACCCTTGACGTTACCTCATACATATAAATCTAAATGCTACTCTTGCTACCATAATATGTTTACTATTTAAACAATATCATAACATTCCACTGCTATTTTTCTATACTTCTACCTTTAAGTTATGCAACACAATAGGTTAACATGTTTTCTACTAAATAGCTTTGTGTCTAAGTCTTCTACCATAATCTTCTACAAAATGCAATTAAGTAACGTTCTCCTGTTTCATAATAAAATTCTTTTTTCATGCTTTTTATTACCAAGACCTCTGGATTCCTTAAGCTAAAATTAAATGTATTACATCTTTTATTGAAAATTTGAACCTTAACATCTCAATAAATTTATCTTCTATGTAATTATCAATTATCAGCCTTAAACAATCTTACTCTAATAAACAGTCATAGTTGTTTCCTAGACAGGACTTTTTTCTTATACAATTCATATTCTTTTTGGTTAAACTATTTGAAAAACTAGTTTCATCTTTCCATACATTTTTTTAATATTGGCTATAATTTTTTTCTAGATCATCGTAACCAGTCAAACATAAATAGGGATTCTCTAAACCGATCTTATAACAAAATCCCTAAGCCGGTCTCATTCTTATATCTTAGTTTGTTTTTCGTCTTCTTTTTAATAAAGTCTTGGATCCATGCCTCTTTTCCTTGTACATAGAAAGGCTTCCTTCCATGATTTGCCATCTATATTCAATGTCTAGGTTTGTTTCATCTTCTCTCGGGTAAGTTTTCCTCCTTGTACTTTTAAGGGTTCCAGAATCTGACAGTCCTTTAGTAAGACTATTATTCTCACTTTTGAAATCCTCTTGATTCTCACCGTAGATTAGTTCCTCTTTTTTATAATACTGTCCTGTGTCTTGCACAATTGGACGCTGTAATTCTTTTTCACTGTGGTTTGGGTCAGGTTGCTTATAGATTGGATCTGCTTCCTGCGCGGCTGGGTGCTAATGCTTTTTATCAGTGATTTGGTTTAATGCTGAAGGCATTTGGTCTAGTAACCATTCAAAAGCCTGTTTGACTGCCTGATTCACTGATTCAACAATCACAGCCTGAATCTTCTCCCAAGATATTTGAAACATGTCCGATTCTACAGAGCTCTCAATTTCTGTATCATTTGGCATGTTTTCCAGAGAGTGCTGAGCATCGAATGACAACAGTTTCAGTTCAGTCTAACAATGCCCAGCATCTCTGCAGGTTGCTTATCAGGTGTCTCTTTCAAGCTGCCTGCCTTTGCCAGATACTACTCTCCTCTGCAGTCAACAGTCTCTCACACAAGCCAAATATTTCACAGCTTTATGGTAAAGACAAAACAGAGTGCGTTTCTACTCTGTTCTCAGCAGTAAAGCGTGATGTCGCAGAGTTGTCACAAGATTCACTCTGTTTCTTTCTTTCTTTCTTTCTTTCTTTCTTTCTTTCTTTCTTTCGAAGAAGAAGAAGAAGAAGAAGAAGAAGAAGAAGAAAATTTATAGTTCTCTTGTAGAAGCCCAAACAGGAGTCCCTCTTAACACCAGGAAAGTGTTTATCTCAACTTTCTTTTCATAGCTCTTATCTTGTCCCGGCCGCTTCACTCCGAAGGGGGGGGGAATCCCACCTCTCCTTTCTGTCTTGTATTGAAGATTTAAAGGGGGTTTCTTTAGATTCTTCAGTGTTGATGCACAGGTACTTATGGTGCATGTCTTCATCAGTGTATATTTATTTATTTATTATTTCAGCTTACTATCCCGCCCTAACCCTTGAGGGTCTCTGGGTGGCTTACAGGGTGTTCTAAGAACAGTTTTTACCCTAACTCGGGTCACATGAAATAGGGGGAGGGACATCCTACCGGCACCTCCATGGTGTGGCTGCTGTCTCTCAGGCTTCAGGCTCGGGCTCAGCTCCGTTTCTCCCAGGCGGTCCTCGGTCAGGCGTTCATTCTGGCGTTCAGGGTGGCCTCCTATTCTCCTTCTTGGTGGGGACTACTCTCGGCGCACGGTCCGTGTTTTGCATGGCCTTGACTTGTATCCACTTGGCTCCATCGCGCCTGCGCATCACGTCGCCATGCATCGTGCGTCTTCCGGTCCCACCTCCACCACCGTCCGCCGTCATTCACCACACACAATGTTCCACTGGCCGCCAGGGATCGCTCGAACGCTCAACGCTACTCCGATGTTGCCGTTCCGCCTCCGATGTCGCCTTGCTGCCTCGCCGTCAATGCCTCTGCCGCTGATGTTTTCACTGCCGCCAGTGCCACCACTACACGCCTCGCCAGAGGAGGGTGCCTCCTACCCATCTAAGGGTAGGTACCCATTTGTCTACTCGCTCTTTTAACTGCTTTCGAGCCGCTGGGTGGGTGGGAGCTGGGACTAGGGCCAGGAACTCACCCCGACCGCGGTGGTTCTCGAACCGCCGTAGAGGCTGTTCAAGTTATTATTAAGGCAGGCGTTTTACAGCCTGCGCCACTGCTCCCCTCAGGAGCGGTGAATGAGGCTCAGAATAACTCTCCTCCTTTGGGGGCATTCACATCTGGTGCTGTTATGGCTGCCATAACAGCTCTTCTCTGTTCCCTGCTTCTGGGACGATCCAGGACTTCCACCCACTTGTTTCCTCAAGCAGGGCCCCCGAATCAAGTCCCTTGCTCCAGACCTCCCTCCAGGAGATCCAGTGAGGCTCAGGGATTCCCTGAAACCCCCCTAAAAAGAACAAAGAATCGGCCGTAGCCAGGAGCAATTCCTGGTGTCGACTGAGTTGATGCGCCAAAGCCACGCCAGTCAAAGAGGTGGTTTTCTTAGCCTGCCTCTGTGTCCCACCTCTGGTATTTCTTGGAGGTTGCCCTTCCAAGTACTTGCCAGAGTTGGCCCTGCTTAGTGTCTGAGATCTGATGAGATCGAGCTTGCATGGGCTATCCAGGTCAAGGCTGTAACTCCCAGGTCATGATGGAGCGTTATTAACACCAATGCCTATGGTAAAGAGTTTGGGTGTAATTTTGGATGCCTTGCTTTCAGTGGAGGCCCAAATCACAAATATTGCCAGATCAGTATTTTACCATCTCCTGCATGTCAAGCAATTGGTTCCCTATCTCTCGTCTCATGACTTAGCCACAATGATCCATGCAATTGGTCACCTCCAGACGGGACTACTGTAATTTGCTCTATGCAGGGCTGCCCTTGAGATTGACCCAGCTGGTGCAAAAATGCAGTGGCACATGTCCTTACTGAAACATCATTGAGAGCCCACATACAACCACCAGCTGCATTGGCTCCCAGTTGAATACCAGATCAAGTTCAAAGTTATGGTATGAACCTTCAAAGCCCTGTGCAGTCTGGGACCAACATATATGCAGGACTGTCTCTCCCTGTATGTCCCTCAAAGAGCTTTATGCTCTATAGATCAACATCTTCTGGTGGTCCCTGGGCCAAAGGACATCTGCTTAGCCTCCACCTGCCTGGTGGAACACTTTCCCAAGTGAGATCGGTGAAGATGTTCTTCCAGGAATATGGTTGAGGCAGTGGATATCTAATTACATCAGCCTCTGCTACTTTGCTTGCACTGTTTATTGCCCTGTCTGCTTTGCTGCTTTCTTACCCACTTGCCCAGAAATTATCATCTGTGAGCACACATACACAGACCTTTTATAGGGAGCACTTGTCTACTTGTGCCTGATTGATATCTTGGGAATTGTATTAGCTGATTTTCTATATAGGCTTTAACTTCATGTAATTATGTTTTAATCATCTTAAATTTATTGTTTATATTTATTGCTGTAACCTGCCCTGAGCTCCTCCTATTGACATATTTTAGCACTTCTAAACCTATGAAACCCTGACCTGAATAGCCCAAGCTGGCCTGATTTCATTAGATCTTGGTAGCTAAGCAGGGTTAACCATGGTCAGTATTTGGACGGGAGACCACCAAGGAATTCTGGGGTTGTGACATGGAGGCAGGCAATGACAAACCATCTCTGAATGTCTCTGTCAGCTGTGATTTGACGGAAAACAACAACAACAACAACAACAACAACCTTTTGGGTTAGAACGGATAAACGGAAGTACTTCTTCACCCAAAGAGTGATTAACGCATGGAATTCACTGTCACAGGAGGCAGTGGTGGCTACAAGCATGTACGGCTTCAAAAGGGAATTAGATAAGCATATGGAGCAGAGGTCCATCAGTGGCTATTAGCCACAAGGTATAGATAGGGACTCTGGGGCAAGTGATGCTTGGGGGTGGGGGTCAACAGTGGGAGAGCTTCTAATGTCCTGGCCCCACTGCTGGACCTCCTGATGGCACCTGGTATTTTTGGCCACTTTGTGACAGAATGTTGGACTGGATGGGCCTTTGGCCTGATCCAACATTGGTGTCTCTTATGTTCTTATGTTCTTAACCTTTATGAAGCGCCCTGGTCTGGATGGCCCAGGCTAGCCTGATCTTGTCAGATCTTATCAGCTAAAGGGTTGGCCATGGTTAGTACTTGGATGGGAGACTACCAAGGAAGTACAGAGCTGTTGTGCAGAGCCAGGCAATAGGGTCACCATAAGTTTATTTAAAATTACTAGATGTTGTTGTCATGTAGTTCTTCATAAAGCTGGGGAGGGGGTGACGATACACTCTGAGATACCATCCAATGCTATGGCACAGCAGTCAGGTACACATAACAGCCTCACATGTTCACTGGATGGTCAGGAAGGGAGAGTAGGAGCAAGCACACTGGTCCTGCCACTTGACTCCACATAATTACCTGGTTGTCTGAAGGAGTGATTACATGGAGGAAGTGGCCATGGACATTTTCCCTCTTCCATCATCAGTGACATTCTAGAACCAGCTTCACTGATCATGAAGAGGGAGAGAGAATGCAACCACTTCCTGCATGTTGTTATCCTGCATTCAACAGGTTTACTTCTAAGGAATTGTGCAGAGGACTGTGGCTGCAGGGTTTACTGAAGTTTCATTTGCATAATTTTTCCAGTAGTGAATAAACCATGCTTTGAAGCACTGCTTGTGGCACACAAGCACTCATGGTCCTCTGTTCTTTCAAAATATTTGAAAGAGCAGGCTGACGAAGTGAGACTTGTTAACTGCAGAGTTAATGAGACTGGCTTTCTGAGGGCCTTTGTTGATTTATTATTACCCTTCACATAAACCGTGTAGCTACTGGTGCCTATAATTTACATACTGTTAGAGAAACAATTCCTTTTGGTTTTATGGTAGCTCAGTAAATCAAGTGAAAGCCAAAAGGATAACAACACAGATAACAATGGAATTTGGAAGATAATTTAAACAGGTTCTTGTAAAACCTAAAAGCTGGTGACCTAAGACCTTACCTTTTCTTGACCTATTGCCCTCTGGAAGGGTAAACAATTTTTAAAAGCACAGACCATGGCTTGTTATGCTTCATAGCATTTGCAGATAATTGAAATCGGAATTTATCCCATGTCTGAACACAATTCCCAAATGCCAAACTACATGATACTTTTTTTCCAGCAAGTTAGCCTGGGTTCCCAAGACCAAATCACTTTTCCCACAACAATGCAACAAATATGGGGAATGTCATTTTAAAAATTGTTAGGAGCCAGATTAAGCTTGGAACTGCAGCATGGGGAGAACCACACAAGGTACCCCTGGGAGACAAAGAGGCATACCTGTACTAACCTTGCGTCCAGGGCCGGCTCGAGGTGTTTCTGCGCCCTAGGCAAGGCTGCCTTATGGCACAGATGCCAACCTCCCGTTGGGGCCTGGAGACCTGGAGCCAGCCACCCTTTTGCTGTTGCCACCACCACCTCCCCCCCGCCACCACCACCAAAGGGGGAGAGGAGGGGGGAGGCACAGCATGGCGCCCCATCCAGGGCCCAGTGCTCTAGGCGAATGCCTAGTTCGCCTAGTGGGTGAGCTGGCCCTGCTTGTGTCTATTCTTTTTAAAGTGAGGTGGGGGCCAGAAGTAATGTCTGGAGATTTGTGGAAGCCCATAGTAAGAATGCTTTGTGTCATGTTCTTATACAAAAAAGGAAGGGAGAAAAATATGGGGGAAATGTTGACATTTTAACTATAACTGCTCTGTATTAATTTTTCTGTTTAATAATTTCACTGAATCTTCAGCAGTGCATTTAGCTTTATTTGAAGTTGTGAAGTACCTTTTTTAAAAAAGCAATGCAGTGCACATTAACTTTGGAATAAATATGGAGAGAAACAGAAATGGCACCTACTCATAATTGGGCACAGTCTTAGGTAATTTTTGAACAGAAAACTAAAGTGCAAATATTAGATGTGAGAACCCTTTAAAGGGAAAGTCATAATTTCCCCCTTTTCACAATTCATCTTCACATCACACTCTAAGCTAATTTTCATTCTTTCACTTCTTGGATCAAAAGTGTAATCATCAGTGGAAGGAAAGTGACTCTTGGTGTTCTTTTTGCAAGCACTTTTACAAGAGCACACACAGTGATGTAATACGTAGATCCTAGGGCAGTTCTCATGCTTCCTCTTGCTAACAATTTTGCAAAAGAAGTTGTACAAATGGAAGAATATATTTGAATTTAGTTTCAGGGTTGTTTTTTTAACGAAACATTCTAATATGAATAATAAAATCAATTTCCTGTATCTACTTTAAATTCAGCCTTATATGATTTTACCATATTGAGACTCATTTATTAGTTATTTCCAAGGCCACACAATCAGTCTACTCCAGTGAGCCTGCGAGTCTCAAAGTCTCATATGGGTCAGCAGTATAGCATTGGGGGGGGATGATCAAAGAAATATAGACATGTTACAGATATACAGTGAATGTATATAAGAGTGTGTGGTATTATGCCCACTGAAGCTACCTTAAACATGAAAAAAACATTCAGCATAACTTCTGAAAGTCCTATGCATACACAAACATGGATGTGCTCTCTGAATGCAATCCAAGTGTCTGCATAAAACAAGGTCAGGGGATGTAATTGACATGCAAACTGTGTATTTTCTTTAAGTGTCAGGCTAAAAGGAAGAAACCCTCTTTGATATAAGCTTACAAGTATATAATTTCTTTAATTAGAATTTGAGCATGCTGTCAGTTTATTAAAAGCAAATCCCCAGCTGAAGCCATTTAGCTGCCACAATCTCGGAGGTAAAATCAATATATCTAATTCTTGGTGTGGACCCATCTGTGGATACAAATCTAGAGTTTGGTTCTATGGAAAGACAAGACAGATCTTCTACAAATTCTTATTATTGTTGTTATTGTTATTTCTTAATTGCCCAGTCCCTACTAATGCAGTGCTCTGGGCAATGTACAACAATAGATAACATAACATAAAATCATAAAAAATCAGATATAGTATTACAGATTTAAAAGAATCCAGATGGTGAACTACACATTACTTCCCACTCTGGACTGCCCAGCCACCTTGTGGTCAGGGGGAAAGGAGGAACAAAACAAATCTGGAGAGCAAGGAGAGGGTGCCAGCCAGAGTGGAAACTGTTGCTGTCCTCAGCTGAAAACCTGGCAGAACATCTCTGCCTTTCAGGCCCTGTGGAATTGCACAGGATCCCATAGAGCCCTGATGGTGTTTGGCAGAGAGTTCCACCAGGTCGAGGTGAAACACGGCCCAGGTTTGTGAAAAATCTGAAATACAACATGTGCACTTGCACACACAAAAAAAACATACACACAGGGGAATTAAAACCTGCAAAAATGATAAAAGGAGCAAATGTCACTTTAAGAAACAGATCCTCTTAGTGGCTGTTGCTACGAAACCACAACATATTGCCATGTGTCAACTATTGGTTTCTTTCAGAAAAAGTCAGGGGGAGAGACCAGGGGCCTTTCCAAAGTCATTTTGGACTTTGAGATAGAACTCATGGGATCAGGCCATGCAATAACCATCAGGAGACTTGCTATCTCCTGACTTGCATGACTCACCCAGGCTCAGCTGCTTGCTACTTTTCAAGAGCCTCCACCCCACAAAAGATTACTTTGTAATTATTAAATGACATCTATATTGGAAATCAAATTATAATGTTATTAAAATATTGAATGTATATCCTTGCATTGGTTGATGTCAAAACAATGATTTCTTTTGAAATTTTACTACAAACGTTAATAAAAATGCAGTTATCAGTTTCTTTCTTGTGACCTGATAGGAACTATATTATGTGATCTGAGGTATTCATGTAAATAGCAAATATAAATTCACCAATGGTTAACAATATTACCTATTTCAGCTCAGTAAAGAACTGGTCACTGTGAAAAAAATCAGAAGATGGGGTAGCTGTTATACTGCTGTCAGTGGCATTTATAGCATTTACAGTCTGCCTTTCTCAAAGGCATTTTCCAGATTGTCCTAATGTTCCATTTTCATTTCCCTATGTTACTGGTGGGTTTTTTTTCTTGTGTTCAGACAAGTTCATTAACATCCCCATGCCATCCTGTCCCCCCCCCCGTTCTTTTCTAAGCAAGTTTTCCCCATACTTCTTTTTCATTGTGAAATGAATTTGCAAGATAGCCCCTAGCTCAAAATGTGAACAGGTTTTTCCATCTTGTGGATTGCTGCCCAAACTTTTTGGGTGGCAATTAAAAAAAATTGCATGCCAGCATTTCAGTGTCTCAGCACGGAAGGACACCTATGCTGAAACAAAAGTTAGGTTCCAATGGGAGGCCCAACACCAGTAGCCAGTCATCGCCTTCCTTACCATTCCTTCATTCACACTCAAAACAGATTCTAGCATGCCTCCAGGCACCATTTTTAAATACCTTTTTGCAGTGAGTGCAGCTTCCCTGAAAACATGCAGCTGAAGGAAACAAGCTGTTGTGAACTGTATACTGATGCAAGTCAGGGAAAGCAATTCAAAACTTTTTTGGAAATCCAATGACAGAGAATGCTCCAACGCGTGAAAAGAGGCAACCAAAAAGGGGTAAGACACATACACCCAGTATGACTCTCAGGTGTGGTGTGATGTGGTGGGCAGGGAATATATTCAAAGGGATTTCTCAGCTCCTTGAGGCTGCTGAAGTGCTGCAGCACATGCAGAAAGATGAAAGAAAGAAAGAAAGAAAGAAAGAAAGAAAGAAAGAAAGAAAGAAAGAAAGAAAGAAAGAAAGAAAGAAAGAAAGAAAGAAAGAAATCCACAATGTGAATATGAACAGGTGGAACACTGACAGGGAAAAACCGAAGAAAACATGTAAGGGTGTACTGATCACAATGATAGTGCTATCATCAGAATTGCCAAAACACCAATGAAAACCCGGAAGGTGGCTGCAGCCTGGAAAATGCCAAAAAGCTTCAAGGCATACTTCAGGGTGTGTATATATGTGTTTGTGTGTGTGTGTGTGTTTTACTATTAGCTAATCTAATGGCTTTATCATAAGGTTGTGTTATACACTACTTAGAAAATTGTTGGTACAAAGTAACTATATAATTAAAGGAAATCATTGGGGCATTATCTTATGCACTTTCTGAGGAATAAGCACCACTGAGTAGTATTAGACTTACTCCTGAGTAGACATGCATATGCTTGCACTGCAAATCAGGGAAATGTTTTACTTATGAGCAAATTATGTTTGTTTGTTTGTTGCCCCCCCCCCCAAAGGACACTGCCTAATACCAATAAATAGTTGGTTAGAATTACAGTAGACAAATAATGATGGAACCAAGCCTCTGGATTTGTATCTCTGAATCCCTTACATCTTATGGCACAAGCTATAAAATGGCCAGTGTTTACCATGCAGATGTTAAGGTATTAACAGTCCATTTACAAGTCCCAAGAGAATGCAAAGCCTTTGTTTGTATGCACTGAACATTTGATACCAAAGCAGCTGCCAGGCACGATATGTAAGAAGCTTAGAACATCACCAATGCCAAACGTCAGATGCTCCATTCCTAGCTCAGGGATCAATATTGATGTAATGGGCCTCATGACTCTGCACTTGCATTAGAGACCTTTTATGCAAGTCTGCCTTCTGACAGACAAAAAGAGGAAAAGAACATACGGCATTTCCATGTCAGATCACACAACCTTTCTGCTCATGGCAAAAGAGTATGTCAATCAATATGTTGCTTTTGGCTGCCTAGCAAATATGCACACTTCAATTTTTAATCGGCTTCTGACAGAGCCACATCTGGTGTCCTCAGCCAAAAGGCATGGGCTAGCAGTCTGCTTCCTCCTTAAAAGCCTCTCTTTCATGTAAGGACACAGGTTCAAGGAGACTAGAAAGACAACTGCAGTCACAAGTAAATTATTGCAGAGCAGTCCAATATAGGTTATCTTGCACTTCTTTCAGAGTAGTAAACAATGACGAAGATAGAATAATCAAGTTCCCAGGAAGCAGAAATACATGTATGTAACCCAGAGAGATAAGAAAAGTGTTAAATATTGGGTTCTGGATGCATTGCAGTGAACAGCTCTACTTTATTCAGTGATTTCAGGAATGCTACAAGGACAAACTCCAGGGCAACTGCCCTGTTCTGAAGCATGCAATCACCACACCTCAAACACACCTTACTCCCAATGATAGGCTATTTATATAACACTGTTTCTCTATTGGTCTACTCCAGGATCCTAGTAAGCTATTGCTCAACCAGATCCAGGTACTAGTTCAGGGATGACTCTGGCTCAACACACAACAAAAAGGCTAACAGACAATTTGTAGTAATGATTGTAGGACTTGAATCCACAGCTCAGGGAGTTGAACTGGAGCTGTACCATTAGAATCACAGAATCATAAAGTTGGAAAGGATTTCCAGAGTCACCTAGTTCAACCTCTTGCACAACGCAGGAAATTCACAAATACCCCCCCCCCACATTGATTACCTTTACCTTAACATGTTCTGGCTTTTCATAGTCCTAATTTTTAAATGAAAACAACATATTCCATGAGATCCAATATACAGTAAACCAAAATCCCATGGGGGGTTGTCAAAGCAAGAGACATTCAGAGGTGGTTTGCCATTCCCTGCCTCTGCATCATGACCCCGGTATTCCTTGGAGGCCTCTCATACAAACAGTAGCCAGGGCTGACCCTGCTTCACTTCAGAGCTCTGATGAGATTGGGCTAGCCTGGGCTATCCAAGTCTGGGAATACAAGAGAGTACAACACCGCAGGATCAAGCAAAGGAAGTAATTCCTTTGCGAGCCAGCATGGTTAGAGTGGGAGACCCAGAATCTCCACTTCTTCATGGAAGCTTGCTGGTTTACATTGGCTAGTCACATACTCTCAGCCTAATAAATCTCACAGGGGTGTTGTGAGCATAATATGGAGGAGAGGAGAATAATATAAACTGCTTTGGGTCCACATTGGGGAGAAAAGCGGGATATAAATGAAGGAAATAAATAAATACATTTATCATGGCATCAGTATGCAAGTAAGAAGCTATGATTCACCATTATCTAGGATATATATCAGGGATGGCCAAACTTGCGTAATGTAACAGCCACACAGAATAAACATCAGATTTTGAGATTCACAAGACATGAACAAATATTACACACATGTTTTTGTTGAAAAGTATGCAAATTTGCTTTTTATTAGCATTAAATGAGACTGTGTGAAAGAACCGCATGCGGCTCCCGAAGTGCAGTTTGGCCACCCCTGATACATACGGTGGCAGAAAGTGCCATCGAGTCACAGATGACTTAAGGTGAACTGGTAGGATTTCCAAGGCAAGAAATGAACAGAGATGGTTTGCCATTCCCTACCTCTGTGGAGCAACCCTGGACTTCCTTTGTGGTCTCCGATCCAAATACTAACCAGGCTGACCACGCTTAGCTGCTACGATCTGACTAGCCTAGCCCATCCAAGTCAGGAAAGATCATATATGGATGCATCTAATACAACAAAATTGATTAGACTGGTGGCCAACCGTTGACAAACGACTGTCTGTACATGCCCTGTTATTGAATTCCAAAAAGCCTTTTGCTTGAATTGAGTGAATGAATGATCCTTATAATATAGTCTTATCAGGAATGACAGTTTTCTTTTTTCATTCTAGCAATTTACTAGCAATTGTTTTTTTCAGTGGATTTTTTTTTCTATAGAAGAGTTCCGTGATCATGTCTTCAGACACTCTGGCAATACTTTTACTACAGCAAGGCTGCAGTCATAAGAATGCATTCCTGGAACAAACCTCTTCAAATAAAATGGAACTTACCTCTGAGTAGACCGGATTAGCATTTCTCCCTAAGTGGGGTATTGTGAATTTCCCAATACTCTGTGACATTTTCTCATGAGATATCTCTGTAGGAGGTCCTAAACAATATACTGGTACATTCACAAACTTTCTAAAAGATTACTGTTTATTAAAAATGTAATTATTACTATATCAATCTGTTAAGCTGCCGACAACACCTATATCCACACTAAAGAATCCAAGCTCTACACAGTCTGACACAAGCTGCTGTTTCCCTGTGGTAGATGTGAAGAAAGCTCCACTATCTTATGAGAGCTGTATTTTAAACAGTTTGTTGATTTTAAAATTTTAAATTATTAATTTGCTTTATTGTTTATAATGCCTATGGCCTTGTTAGCCACCCTGAGCCTGCCCTAGTGGGGAGGGCGGGATATAAATCTAATAAATAAATACATTAAAATGTTTCTCAGTGCTTGGAAAGCAGACTAATGCTCAGCATCCGGACATCTGAGGCTGAATCTGCATCTAGCATTTGCTCCACTGTCTTACCAAACCCACACTGGAACAGAAATTCCCATCTACATTGCATGCCACTTTCACTTTGATTGATTGTCGAATTTTATGGCAGTGTCCAGACTGCATGCCGCTTTGACATCGTTTGATTTCTGGTTTTATGGTGGCTGTCTGCATAGATTTATGGCCATTTTATGGCCATTCAAGGGTGACTCTGCAGTCAGTATGGTGTTGGCCTGGGGTATTTGAATGTGGTTTTGAGCCGCATCTTTTTCTGTTCCAGTGTTGGTTTGGTACAACAATGGAGCAAATACTAGATGCAGATTGGGCCTCAAAGCAGGTGTTAGGGACCTCAGTGTCTAGAAAGGCATGGGTCAAATCTGCATTTGTCTTTCCCATGGATGTCCCAGCCTTCTGACTCCGTCTTTTAAAAGCTGTCTACATTTGATGTCGTTTTCACACTAACATACTTTTGCACATCCACATATGTTTATTGCCCTTTCATGGTGGCTCCGCTGTCATTGCACCTCTGCACTGCTTTAAAAGAACCTTCTCCAAACAACATTCAAACAAGCATAGAGAAAGACGGCATCACAGCAGCACGAAACTGATTTAAAAATGCAAATGCAGATTCGACCATGGTCAGTCTGTTACCACTATACAGTCTATTGAAAACATTCCTTAAATACAACAGAAAGTGTCTTTGTGAGTTAGGAGATCATATATATGTGAGGAAGGCCCCTAAGTTACAAGATTTACAGAACCCAGAGAATCTTTGGTCCTGGCAACACTAAAAAGAAGAAACAAAAGTTTAGAAGCATACTTATCCACAAAAAAAGGTCTTTCCTTTCGAACTCCTTTGCATGAGTTTGCCTGTGATCAGGGCCAGTCTTAACCATCAGGCAACAGGGGCATGCCCCTGGCCATGCCCAGCTGTTGCATCAATGCAGTTTAGTATAGTGGTTAAGAGCAGCAGGACTCTAATCTGGAGAACTGGGCTTGATTCCCCACTCCTCCACATGAAACCAGTTGGGTGAACTTGGGTCAGTCACAGCTCTCTCAGACCCTAAAAACAAGTCTGGTTCACCACCTAGTGGTGAATTGCACTAACAGAACTAGAACTTCCGGCTGCCAGACAATTGTAGGATCTCCTGGCTATACTACACACACTGCCATATGATAATTATTTGTTATTAATTATTATTAGCAGGTGGTAGCCTAAAGCTTGATTGCTGCAGCTGTCATAAGAACATAAGAGAAGCCAATGTTGGATCAGGCCAACGGCCCATCCAGTCCAACAATCTGTCACACAGTGGCCAAAAATACCAGGTGCCATCAGAAGGTCCAGCAGAGGGGCTAGGACACTAGAAGCCCTCCCACTGTTGTACCCCCCCAAGCACCAAGAACACAGTGCATCACTTGCCCCAGACTGAGAGTTCCTATCTATACCTTGTGGCTATAGCCACTGATGGACCTCTGCTCCATAATTTTATCTAATTCCCTCTTGAAGCTGTCCATGTGTGTAGCCACCACCACCTCCTGAGACAGTGAATTCCATGTGTTAATCACTCAGTCAGTCAGTGATTAGGCTGGACTGGGAGGCAAAAACAGCCCCACCCCAGTCCCTCCCCTGCATGGAAGGGAGAAAAAGAAGATCCCTATGAGGCTGAAACCACTGGAATGTGGTGGCTGCTCCTCCCCATTGCTCACCTCCATGCTTGCTTCTGCCAGTTGAGGTGGGGCTTTTTATTCCCACCTGCTTGCCCACTCAAGGCAGTGGGGATTCCTTCCACCTGCCACAACAGTGGCGGATGCTTTTCCCACCCACTCACTTATCTCCCTGCTTGCCAACATGAAGAAGAAGAAGAGGAGACTGGATTTATACCCCGCCCTTCACAACCAAAAGGTGTCTCAGAGTGGCTTACAAACGCCTTTCCCTTCCCCTCCCCACAACAGACACCCTGAGAGAGCTCTGACAGAAACTGCTCTTTTTCAAGAACAGCCCTTATCAGAACTGTGGCTTGCCCAAGGTCATCCAGCCAGGTGCAAGTGGAGGAGTGGGGAATCAAACCCGGTTCTCCCAGATTAGAGTCCACACACTTAACCACTACACCAAACTGGCCCTCTTGCCTGTGGGGCTCCGGCTACCAGCTTGCAGCTCTAGTGGCTCATCCCCTCCCTATTCAGGGAGGCAGACTCTTGCTTGGGGCACAGAAGCAGGAGCGATTCTGGGACCCCATCCTGGACTTTTGTCAAGGGCCCCAGAATCACTAAGACTGTCCCTGCCTATGGTAGCCGTACCATAGTCAGTGTTCAGCTCATCCTCTGAGGCCACAGCTGCTGGTTCAAACACCAGTCACAGATGTCTGCCAGAGCTTTCTGCATGCCATATCAACCACATTTGTTTGGATGGTCAAGGCGGCACTTCAGCCTCAGATTTGGATGTGTTCAGCTTCACTTTCATCCCACTCCAATCATGGCCATTCACCACAATCATGTGCTGACTAAAAACAGGTTGCCACAAGTGCGTGTGAATCATGGCCATTCACCACAATCATGTGCTGACTAAAAACAGGTTGCCACAAGTGCGTGTGACTCAGGCTTCAGTTCCTTTCAGGGCAGATAATAGGTTTGTCAACTGTCCTCTGCCCTTAATATGACAAATAAATGTGAAGGAAGGTCTCCAGTGCTGATTTGGTTGTCATATGCTACACATGCGGTTACAGATTCTAGGACTGATCCATGGATCAAGCTTAGCCCTCTTTCTAATATATCTCACACCTTATTGCTTTGTAGAATGAATCCAATTATTTCAGTTTTATTGAGAGGCTTTAGCAGTATAGCTATTGAGAGCTTTGTAGCAAAAGCTCCCTTTCCAATTATAGCAATAAAATGTCATTCTTTCCAGCAGTGTTTTTAATATTGCACAGTTCTTTTATCGTGCGGCTGGCAGCCTACAACCTTTGTGCTTCTGTTAATGCTCCTTTAAGATGCGTCCAGAGGCTCAGTCATGCTGTTCCTCAAAGGGTCTTGAGACAGTTGCCAAAGATTTAGTCCAACTTGGCCTGTATGTTCCTACTCTGATTTGTGCTGACAGGTTTCTTCAGAGCCCATTTTGCTTTCATAAGGCTCCTGAGTACATGAGATAACACTGGCTAGGAACACGGCGGGCCTGCCAGTAGAATCCCTTTTATTTGTACCTATGCTGCAAAATGTGGAGCTGCGGTGGCTCAAGTGGTCGTACCTATGCTGCAAAATAGCAGGTTGCTTGTCATTGATTTGGACCCAACTCAGATTGCATATTCCTTTCATGCATTACATAGGTCCAGCACAAGGTAGCATCTGCTTAATAACTGATGAGGCTGAACAGCCACCTGTAGCTGCCTTTGCAATAAGATGTTCCATATGCTAATACTAATCTAAAAAAGAGAGAAAATATTATCTTTAGCTAATGGAAGAAAGTAATCGTACTGCTCAGCATTTACTTTAGAATGGCCAAAAAGTTTAATGTATTTATTCTCTCTCTTATTCACAAAACAGCCCTGTTCGACATGTCTATATTATAGGCAGGGGCTATGGCTCAGCAGGAGAGCAGCTGCTTTTCATGCAGAAGGTCCAAGGCTCAATCCCCAGCATCTCCAGTTAAAAAGATCAGGCAGTAGGTGACGTGAAAGACTTCTGCTTGGGAACTTGGAGAGCTGCTGCCAGCCAGAGTAGACAGTACTGACCTTGATAGATCAATGGTCTGACTAGTCCTGTTTGTTCACAGAGTTTAAATATGCAAATAAAGTAGAGCACTGACTGTTTAGAGAAAAATAAGTAGATTTGTTATAGAAGAACAGTTATAGAACATAGAAGAGAGAGAACCTTAACTGTCTTGCCTAACTGCTGTGAGAGGAACAACAACAAGGAGGAAGCTCTACAGGAGCCGGAAGTCTCCAGAAGATCCAATCAGGAGATAGGTCAGACAGCAAGGACATAATTTGAAATTGTGGGCAGTCCCTAGTCTAGCTATGCTAACTACCAGTCCTTCAGCTGCCCCCCTATAGTGTGATCTTCAGATTTTCTTCATAAGGCTGCACAATAGACCTTGCATATTCCCACACTGTTCACATGTTACAGTGAACATAAGTGCCTCCTGTATGCATGTATGTACATCCATTTGTAATAAAGAGCCTATTCTTTTTTAAAATTAGGTTTTTATTAGTTGGCTGGAGGGTCTTTGGCTCATTGGCAGACTTCGCAGGAGCTGATATACTGAGTGATGTCAGAGCACACACGAGGCCACCAGAACTCCCATGTCAGTAGGTGTGTTGTTTTGTGCTGGCCGAAATGTCCAGTGGACAAAGAGTCGTGGGTCAGATGCAACACTTCTGTCTGAAGGGGCCCAGGTGGCACATAGAGACATTCCCGGTGCAGCAGGAGGCTGTCACAAGTCATGAGCTCCCCTACTGGTTCTGGCTAGCTCCCCTACTGGTCCTCCTTGGAGTTCCTGGAGCCGGAGGCATTGTTGAGCCCAGGGATCCTGAGCCTGGCTAGCACGGATGTCTTCCACCAAAGTTGGGTGGGTTGAGGTGGCTGCAAAGACTGAGGGCCGCAGGATGGGAGCAGCAGGGGTCTCTGCGGCCAAGGCAGGAGCGTATTCCGGTTTGCATGAGAGTGCATCAGCCTTCTGGTTCTGAGTGTGGGGAATATAGGTGATTTGGAAGTCGAACTGTGAAAAGAACAGAGACCATTGGATCTGCCCTAGGTTGAGGCAGCGGGTGGTCTGAAGGTGCTCCAGGTTATGATGATCTGTGAGCACTTGGACTGGGTGGCGGGCATCTTCGAGGTGGTGCCTCCACACCTCGAAGGCAGTCTTGATGACAAGCAGCTCCCTCTCCCAGATGGTATAGTTTCTCTCAGCCGCTGTCAACTGGCATGAGTAGTATACACAAGGCTGAAGTGGTTGAGATGGGTTAGAACATAAGAGACGCCAATGTTGGATCAGGCCAAAGGCCCATCCAGCCCAACACTCTGTATCACACAGTGGCCAGAAATACCAGTGCCATCAGGAGGTCCACCAGTAAGGCCAGGACATTAGAAGCCCTCCCACTGTTGACCCCCCCAAGCACCAAGAAGACAGAGCATCACTTGCCCCAGAGTCCCTATCTATACCTTGTGGCTAATAGCCACTGATGGACCTCTGCTCCATATGCTTATCTAATTCCCTTTTGAAGCTGTCCATGCTTGTAGCCGCCACCACTTCCTGTGGCAGTGAATTCCATGTGTTAATCACTCTTTGGGTGAAGAAGTACTTCCTTTTATCCGTTCTAACCCGACCGCTCAGCAATTTCATTGAGTGCCCACGGTACAGGTTGTCTCATTGAGACAGTACCATGCCGAGGGCTACGCTTGAGGCATCGGCCTCCACAGTGAAGGGGATCTGGGTAGCACAGGAGTGGCCCCGTAGCAAAACAAGACTTCAGAGCCAAGAAGGCCTGGTTGGCCTCAGGAGTCCAGTGGAAGAATTCTTTGGGTTGGAGGAGCCGGGTCAGCGGCATGGTTAAGGACGCATATGCAGGGATGAACTTTCTATAGTAGTTGGAAAAACCAAGGAGCCGTTGCAGGTCTTTGCGGTTCCGAGGAGTCTGCCAGGTCAGGACCACTTCCACTTTCTTTGGGTCCATAAGGATCCCTTGAAGCAACATGATGTGGTTGAGGAACTTGACAGAGTGCAAGTCAAAGTCACACTTTTCCAGCTTCGCGTAGAGACCATGGGCTCATAAGCGCTGGAGGACTTGGCGGACATGGTCAACATGCTGGGTGGGGTTCCTGGAATAAATCGAAATGTCACCCAAATAAATTATTACGAAATGGTCAAGCAGGTCCTGGAAGATGTCATTCATTAGCCGTTGGAAGACAGCCGGGGGCGTTGGTCAATCCAAATGGCATCACCAGGTACTCGTATTGGCCATAACGAGTTCCAAATGCCATTTTCCACTCATCTCCTGGCCGTATGTGTACCAAATTGTATGCAACACGAGGATCCAGTTTGGTATAGATCTGGTCCCCCTTGAGGCAGTCCAGAAGTTCAGGGATCAGGGCAGGGGGTACCGGTCTCGAATGGTGATCTTGTTGAGGGCCCGATAGTCATTACAGAGATGAAGCTCTCCACTTTTCTTTTTTACAAAGAGAACTGGGGCCAACAACGGAAATGTGGAGGGTTGGATGAATCCTCGTTTTTTTTCAAGGAAGTCATGTAAGGCTGATAGTTCTGGTTCTGACATAGGGTATAGATGCCCCACTGGCAGACGTGCCCCGGGTACCAGGTCGATGGCACAATCATATGGTCAGTGCGGGGGAAGCTGGTCAGCCCCCTTTTCCTCAAAGACATTGGCGAAGGTGGCATATTTTTGAGGAAGCTGAGGACTGCTGACCAGGGCAGTAGTGGCAAGGGTGGAGGGTGGAGTGAGGTATGGGCAAGCGTCTTGGAGCCGTAATTCTTGTTGAGCCCAGTCCACAGTGGGGTTATGCATCCTTAGCCACAACAGCCCCAGGATTAGTGAGAAACAAGGCATATGAGCAACATCGAACTGCAGTTGCTCCTGATGCTGTTCTATGTGGAGGGTGACTGGGCAGGTTTCCTGAGTCACAGGACCCGAATGGAGGAGGTGCCTGTCGATGGCCTCAACCAAGGTCGGGGTTTCGTTGCTCTACACAGGGATCTGGTGCTGCTTGACAAAGGCGACATTGATGAAGCACCAGGCTGCCCCAGAGTCTAGCATAGCATACACAAGCAGCCAGCGCTTATTGGGCAACTGAAGCTTGACGGGTACCAGAAAGGGGCCCTGGTCATTAGCATGCCATGCTCCCTTGTGCCTCCTCCCGGTATGCTCCTGCAAGAGTCGCTGCAGTGTGAACTGGAAAACCCAGAACAGTTTGTTTCGGCTCTTTTTTGCCACAACTCACTCCCGCTTCAAACTGCCAGTCTGACCTCAGCCATTGTGTAGCAACAGAGATGTGAGTGTGTCATTGGAAATGGCTTGGGGTGTTTAGAATGCTTTGGTGAACACTTTAGCACAACAATGTTTTCTTTTTTCCCAGTCTTCCACCATATTTGGGTCTCCATAATATCTTCACTTGGATGCTCTCATTATTAGCATATGCAGATATGTGAGTGATTTGCTGGTGCATGCTCATCACTCTACTCTGAGAATCACATTAGTGTAGTGGTTAGACAGACTGGAGAAGCCCAGAGCCAAACCACAGTCAGTCATGAAACTCACTGTGACTTTGGGCCAATCATGTTCCCTCAGCCTAACCTGCCATGCTGTTGTTGTGAAGATTAATAAAAGAGGGGGAAATGGTGAGTTTCTTGGAAGAAAAGTAGTATAAAATGTGACTGAAAGATAGAATGGGGAACTTAAACATGACAATGGGCTATCACAGATAAAACAACATGTCCCCTCAATTATAATGCTACTCACTACTCAGTACACAATAATCAAGCAAGGCCTCTAAGCAAAGAAATGTTAGAATTGGTAGTCGCAGGCAGTGTTCCCTCTAAGCTGAGTTAGTGTGGACTAGCTCACAGTTTTTTAGCCTCCGGCTCACACATTTTTGTCTTAGCTCAGGAAGGATGGCTCCAGAGCAAACTCATTTATATAGCAGCCAAATTGCTCACTCACAACTTTAATGCCAGTAGCTCACAAAGTAGAATTTTTATCACAAGACTCCACAACTTAGAGGGAGCATTGATTATAGGTTTATTCATGTTCTCCTTTTCTCCAATATCTGCACAAAACAATAGTGTCATGGTCTGCTCCTACCTTTAGTCAGGAAAGAAGGAGGAAAAAAGAGAATCCAAGGAGTCTTCCATGTCATCCCACTATACCTTATAAGGGCAGGCCTATCATATTGCCATGCATAAACTTGGGGGTGGGATATAATGGGGAATTTTCCCTTCACAGAAAGGTAGTCTAGTCCTTCATGTTGAATATTTGTTTGTTTGTTTATTAAATTTATATGCTGCCTCTCTCTGCCAGGCAATCTTGAGGTGGCTAACAATAGTTAAAACATTAACAGATATTGGTTTAAAACCATAATCCAAATAAAAATAGAAAGCAGCCCACATAAACCAAACCCAACGAACGAAAAGCCAATTGGAAGACCTTTGCTTTGCAGGACCTGCGGCATTTAGATAAGTCTCACAGGGCCCATGTATCATCTGACAGCTAGTTCCACCAGGACAGGACCACCAGAAAGAAGGCCCTCATCCTGTTGGATGTCAGGCAAATGTCCTGGGGGCCAGGCACCACAAGCAAGTTGAAAGTTGAAGAATGCAAGTTTTGGGGGGGCATGTCAGAAGAGTCAGTCCACCAGGTATGAAGCTCCCAGGCAGTTATAGGGCTTTAAAGGTAATCACTAACACCTTAAATTTGATCCAGAACTCAATCAGCAACAAGTACAGCTGTTTCAAGAAAGGATAGATATGGTCTATCCAATTGGCTGCAGTTCCAAACCCAGGCTTGAAGCCCTGAGTTTGGAACTGAGACAGTGAAAAATTAATAATCTCCCTTCTCTTTCTTGCCATTTGTTGGTTTGTTATGGCTATGATCTATCCAAGTGGAGCCCATCAGCAATCTTGCCACTGCATTCTGGACTGCCTGTATTTTCTGGAGTGCCTACAAGGGCAGTCCTATGTAGAATGCATTACAGTAGTCTATGTGGAAGGTGACTACTAACCATGGCTAGGTTAGAATGAAACCGATAAAAATATAGTCAGCAGGCTTGGAGTAAATAGGAAAATACCGTCCTCACACCCTGCTTGTCCAAGGACAAGGAAGAGTCAAGCCAGACCCCAAGCTCTTAACAGAGTCCACTAATGAAAATTGGACCCTATCAAGAGCCAGGAGTTGAAGGCCCCCTGTAGGTCCAGACCTTCCCTACCAGATGATCTCCATCTAAGACAGATTTAACTTCAACCAGCTCTGCTTCAACCAATGAACCACATTCTCAAGGCAGTGGGCCAGATCTGCCAGTGCAGAGTCTGGCTGCTTATCAGCAGTGCAGACCCACTCTTATCCAATTGATGGCCTCTGCATGTTGGTGGCATCCAACTTGGAACCTCCTAACAAGCTTCAATGGAGGGTGCATCTACATCGCACCTTGCAGATCCCACACTCAAGGGAATGTTTGGTGTTATGCTCATTCCCTTCTGCTACTCTCCAATGACATCCCTGAAAGAATGAAAGGAACCACACTAAGGCAGTCGCACAACCCTCCAGTGAGGCCAGGCAGACAACCAGGATCTAGTGTGCAGACCCACTCTTATCCAATTGATGGCAGAGGTCATCTACCAAGGCTACTAGTACCAAGGTTTGAATCCCTGGGTTTGGAACTGGGAGAGAGAATGATTAATAATCTCTCTTCCCTTTCTCATGATTTCTCAATTTGTTATGACTATGCATATAGTTATAACTATGTGTATGGATACATCTGTCATAATCTTACCACCTGTAACTGGTCCAGGCATCTTTCTGTGCTAAATAAACAATACTGCAACACTACTCTTTAAAGGACATAAGCTACTTTGATTACTTAATTTTTATTGTTTGATGCTGTGTTTGATGCTGTAAATAAAGAAAAGGGGAATAAAATTATTCTAGTTATGTTTGGGCTGTCTGTAATAGCTCACGAAGATGAGATACTGAATTGAGTGAATGACAGACCAAAAAGCTTGCTGTGCCTCTCTTGCCAAATGGACTCTTATCGATCTTCATTTCTGCCTTGAAATAAGTAGAGACTTTGCCCCTATGAGCAAATGCAGCAGCTACAAAATGATTTTTCAGAGTGCTTATCTTTCCTTAACTCTTTACATTTCATGGTTGGAACTTCAGTTACTGTTCAGGTGAAGTAGACAAATCAGTAAATATTGGTTTATCACATGCAAAGTGTCTCTTCTGCTCTCTTTGACATTCTATATTCACAGTGAATAACTGGTCTGCTAGAAGCTTTAGTCTTGTATGTGACTTACCACTTGTCAATAAGTTTACCATTTTGCTGAAGTAAACAAAGGCACAGCTAGGTGGGACATCGCACTTGACAATGATGCCACAGCTATTAAATGATAATACCGTGCACTTTATGCATTGATCTTCTATAGTGGATAGTGTCCTACATGTATTCAACCCTCTGGATCTGTCTGCAATTGTTTGTTAAAACAGATTTCTCTCTGTTGTATTATTTTGTTACTTCCTTTTCTCTTGCCAACCATTTAATGTTCTAATTCCTCTTTCTGAATTTCTTTTATGTAGTAACTTTTTTCTGGATTCACATCCTCCCGTTCCTCCTCCTCCTGATTTAAGAAAGTCTTTACCACCTTAAAGGCAGACAACAGAGGGAAGCAGTCTTCCCATATTTCAATAAAAATCTCAGCTAGCAAAGAATGTTACACACAGTAAAACAGCCATGTGGATCCAGTCTTTCACACATGTATTCTGTAGAAGAGACAGTATCCCGTAGGAGAAGAAGAGGCCTGTAAGATATTTCAATTGCATGCTTTTAAAAAAATCACACACAGAGAAGCATTTAAACAAACCCTTACCATGTGAAAATGAGTTGCTCATGAATGGCTTTAGGATAATAACTATGTTGTCATGGCAAAGCAGCACATAAAGAAGCTTACTGTTTAGGGTCAATAAATAAGGTCAGACTGCAACTGGTAGTTAGAAGTATCCTACTTCTGCACTGTACATTCCATTTAGTTATTATCATGAGAGGAGCTTGTATGGGTGACATTGAAAAGGAATAAGGATGGAGCATTGGGTGAGAAGAACTGAGGGAAGCTGATGTGGGAGTGGCTTGGGAGGCATATATTGTGGAAGCACAGGTCACAAGCATGCCTACAAACTGGTGATTATTTGTAGCTTTTTTCCAGTCTGCTGAGGTTTCCTTTCCCAGTGAAGAATGTATTCAACTATGATATTGTACAATAGATAGGAGCTGCAATTATTTCATGGGCAACGCCATTAAAGAAGTGATATTGTTAAAAATGACTAAGATTTATTTTTTTCTAATTATTTATTAACTCTGATGATTCACTGGTTCTTATTATTGTTCTTAAGATCCTTATCCAGTAGTAAGTACTGGATCGGCCACCGATTACTAGACTTCTAGGTTGTGTGAATTGATTCTAAACTGGAACAGTTACAAGCTCCTTTTCCACAAACCCATAAAACGTGTCTTCATGAAATCGATCCAGACTGCAGCACTTCACTGAAGGTACTAAGGGAGACACTGACACAGCACTTCCCTGGTGGGTGGCTTGATTTACTGAGCTTCTTTTTGGATCAACAACAGAATAGTTTAATTCCAAGTTTTGCAATTCCAATACCATTCAAGGGGGGAACAGTTACAGGAATGTGTGGTTTATATAAATATGTACACTCAACCCAGCCTGCAAAATAGTGCTAGAGACTACTTCAAATTACACCTATTGTAATTGAATACAGCTGAGATTATTATATTTTGTGCCGTGCCCGATGAAACAGAATTACTATTTAAGACTAGAAGGACTGGTGCCAACAGTAAGAAGCAGTCTCTGTAAAGTTAAAAGCATTGATTAGTCAAGAAAGCTTTTTTTTTTTTTTGCTTAACTTGTTTCATTGGGAAATTTATCTAGCATTTTAAAAATATTTTTTCCTCTTGTACTTTGCTCTTGATTTTATCTGTATTCACTTAATACAGATCCTAGACTTTGAAGTACTTCCTTGAGTCCAGCAGCTTTCTTTGTGAAAGTTAATTTGTATTATTTTTATTTGCAATATAGTTGTACAAAATAAGATGTGGAGTTGTCTCCCCATGTATTACCCGTGGGATAGGTTTCGATTCCCAGCTTTGGCTGTAACGGCCTGGGGCCCCATTCTCCCACGTGCGGGAGTCAGGCCGATTGGCCTATGAGTGTGTGTGTGTGTGTGGGGGGGTGCGTATGAATGCCCTATATCCCTTTATGCTTGTAGGAAAGTAGCCATTCCTAACAGTACTGATGTTACTGCCTCTATAGCTCTTACATTGAAGTATAACCTTATGACAAGCGTGTACTTCTTTGTTTGGTTGTGGATCCTGACACATCCCACAATAAAACTAAAGTTTAAAGGCACAATTCAGAGTCCTTCAGCCTTCATTTTGTCTTATCTTTTCTAATCCTCAATTCATATGTACGCTTGGGGGCAGCCGCCCCCTTATCAGGGGGATGTTTTTTGATGGAAGCAAAGAGGACATCAGGGAGCAATTTCATTGATGGCTTCAGAAAGCCTGGTATTCCAGTCCTCTATCAGCTCATCTAAGGAATCACTGGTTCCCACAGAGCATTCTGGAATCCAACTGGATCCATTAGTCTCTGCGGGTGAGCAAAAAGCTGCCTAGACAGGGGGTGGGGACATCCAGCTGGATCTTCAGTGCACAATGATCTGACCATGGCACCAACAATTTGGCCATCAGATCCATAACGACCCCTGCTCTGAAGATCAGATCCAGCATGAGGCCTGCTTGGTGTGTGGGCCCTGATACAATCTAGGTGAGCCCTAGTGCTCCCATGGATGACACTAGATCCACTGCCTGCTGTGAGGAAGCAACATCAGCATGGACATTGAAATCCCCCAGTACAATGATCCTCAGGAACTCCAGCGCCCAGCCAGCCATTGCCTTGAGCAGGCTCGGGAGGCTGTCCACCGGTGTGCTAGGTGGATGGTACACCAGAAAGACAGCCAGGCTCACCTCAGAGTCCCACACAATGCCTACAAAGTCAATGCCGGCAATCTTCAGGGCGGGGAGTGCCCTGAAGGAAAAACTCTCATGGATGACTATCACCCCCCCCCGCCCCCCTGCCCCACTGTTTGAGACTGATGTAGGATTGAGAAACCCAGAGGGGGATAGTTCCATTAAGGTGACCATTTTGCCTTCCATTGTCCAGGTTTTGGTCAAGCACGCCAGGCCCACTTCTTGCACTATGATATAGTCACGTAGGGTTGAGGTCTTATTATTAATGGACCTGTAAAATGTATTTTAAAAGTGTTATTTGCTACTCCAGGAAATGACAACTGATAGTGACTTCTTGCATTATCACACTAGATCTGATACTCATCCCTTGTGTATTTATGTTTTTGTAAATTAAGTTAGGTGCTATCTTGCTCTTACTGCATTGTTTTCTACTTTTGTAATTCCATTTTGTTGCATTGTTTATGACCTATCATGTTTGCTACTTATTTTAAACAAACATGCTATATCATAAACAAGGGGGAAAATGGAATTACAGAGTTAGAAAACAATGTAGTAAGAGAAAGAGGATACATACAGTAAACAGTGGCATACTCCACAGCCCTATTTCTTTATAAAAGTGCCCTCCTGCATGGACAGGACTGCTTTTCTGGATCATTAATCACTTCTGCAGTTGTTAGGGATGCTTGATTCAACACAATATAAACATCAAAGAAGGCAGCATAAAACCAATTCCAACCACTAGCATGTGAGATGACTACAGGTCTCTTTTCATTATGTACAACATAGCTGGTTCTTATGATGTATTGCTAGGACATATCTGCAGTGAAGAAAAAGCCCTACAGCTGCCACACATTTCAGGGTGGGACCAGAGATGCACAAACACTACCCATCTCAATTTAGACACAGCTCACTCTAAGCGTCATTCAGAGACTTTAAAAAAAAGAATTATCTGGAAGTTTGCAACAAAAAAAATCTATGTCATTAAGAAGACAGTAGGGATGTACACCTGGTAAAATAGTTTTTTAAAATTTAGATATCATGAAGGACATAAATACTAGTATTCGATGGTATTTAGTTCCCCTGCTACCATTTAGGGATTCAGGTTTGTTTTTTTCTGGGATTCCAAAGTTATTTGGGTTCTATTATTCCCCATGGGGGACTTGGGGTGAGAGCTGGAGTAGCTGTTTTTCAACCAAATGTCACAAAAATTACAGGGGAGCTAGTTCTGCCTGTCTGCTAAAGAAGTCTCAAGTTTCAAATGTATTGGACCATAGGGGACAAGTCTATGAGCCCCTGAACAAGGTGACCCAGCCATTGTACTTGCACAGATGTAAACTGGGAGGAAAAACATGACCCTGGGAAATGGCCCTGTCCCGACAAGGAGTGAAAGAAGGAGAGGTAGCCAGCCAGACGCATCTGTACTAGGCCCTGAGCCTTTTTTGTGCTTGCCAGGAGCTACCTTCCCCAGGTTGGGTGACACCTGCCCAATTGGATCTGATTGGAAGGGGAAAATGCCACTGCCTGGCAAATTTGGAGAATCAAAGGAAAAACAAGATATCTGCCGGTGAGGGTAATCATCCAAACATGAACAGCTGCACAGATTTTTTGCAGAGTGTTTTTTATAATGCTTAAGATTCCTGGATTACCATGGTACCAACCTGATTTTTTTTATTTATATTGTCAGCTTGGGAATTCCAGAATGCACACCCCAAAGTAACACTACCCATTTTCCTTGTTGAAACCTCCCCAGCCAAGTCCTATCATACTTAGGATCAAAAGACTTTGCAGCCTAAAATAGGGGAGAGACCTAACTCAGAAGGTCCCAGGTTCAATTCCAGACATTTCAATTTAAAAGTTTCAGGTGGCAGGTAATGTGAAAGTCCTGTGCCCAAGACCCTGGAAAGCTGCTTCCAGTTAGCAAAGACAATGCTTGTCTTGACAGACCAATGCCCTGATTCAGTATAATGCAGCTTTGTGTTTAATTCCTTGGGAACTTTGCACTGTTGAGCTTTTATGCTCTTGGAGTGAGCTTTTATGCCTTGAGAAACACCCATCCCTTTTATGATACCTACTGCTGCAGGTATGCTCAAGGGAAAGATAAAGTGGCAGGGGCATCTTGGAAGTGGCCTGAAGTTACTTATGAGTAAATCATAATTCCAAGCTGTTGGCTTAGATGCAAAGAGTACATCATTTTTAAACTGGGGGACCCTACATTTCTACAAGGTGGCAAAGTTACTAGGTGAAAGTGGTCTAAGGTGTGCATGTGATTCTACCATAATGTGCAATACAGTTTCCACTTGCAGCTCATCCCTTTTCCTGTTGTTGAGTGGAGTTCAACATTGATTTCAGGAGGAGTAAAAGAAATATATTTTATGTTGCAGTTTAAATTGAAATATTGAGTTCTTACCAGTGACTAACAGCAACAGTTCGATACATTTGCCTAATGAGATTCTCTGAGATTTAGAGAATATAAATAACAGCCACTATCATAATATTTGGTATTCATATAGAAACTTTCCCTTGCATTTGTTAAGATCAATTAAAGTTCACCAAAGGTCTAGCTTCTCAATAATTTTAATCTGCCAAGTATTAAAATATCTGGTCTGGACATGTCTCACAGCATAATACTGAAGTCACACATTTATATATTTATTGTATTTATGTCAGGAGTATTATATCCATTGATTTCTCTGTTTCAGAGGTACTGAACTGCCAACAAGGATTAAACTACATGCTAAACCCTCCTGACATTGGGAAGATTGTTTTTCTATAGACTCAAGGAATCACTGAACTGTTCAGCTAAACTCTGATACCAAATATGTAGCAGAGTGTAAGCTTTCATGAGTCACTTCTCACTTCTTCAGATACAGGTAGAATATGAGTCCATCTTTCCTATTTATTGGAAAGTGGAGAGATTTCAGATGCCGAATGACATTAGCAGGCAAATGACAATAGCAGGTGAATGACAATAGCAGGTGTGATTGGATTAAGGTGAGGTGTGCAGAGGGGTAATAGGGACGGATAAATCAGCATTAATAATGAGACAGGAAACCTAGGTTTCGATTCAATCCAGGTGAGGCATTGTCTTGATCCTTCGTTATCATTTGCAATTCAGCAGTCTCTCTTTCTAATCTCCCTTTGAAATTCAGAGACTGCTGAATTGCAACTGATAATGAGGCTCAAAATGATCCATCCACCTGGACCTAGGTTTCTTGTCTCATTACCAATGCTGATTTCTCCACGCCTATTACCCCTCTGCATATCTCATCTTAATCCAATCATGCATGCTATTGTCATTCACCTGTTATTGTCACTTGTCTGCTAATGTCATTCAGCATCTGAAATCTCTCCACCTTCCAATAAATAGGGCAGATGGACTCCCATTCTAGCTGTATTTGAAGAAGTGAGTAGTGACTCACAAAAGCTCATACCTTGCCACATATTTCGTTAAGTCTTTAAGGTGCTACTGGATTCTTGCACTTTTTTACTGCTACAGACAGACTAACATAGCTACCCATCTTGACCTGATGCCAAATGTTAGCCTGGCCAGGAAAAGAAAATTGCTTAAAAGAGTGGCTTGGGGTAAGTCAGAATAGTTCAGTTACGGTCAGTGCCCTTTTTATATCAATTTTTTTTTGTTAAAGATTTTTATTTCCCCTCTCCTAAAAAGGAGAGAAATTTCACTTTAAAATTCAGAAAAAAAGGAAGGGTATATAGAGGGACAAAGAAAAGTGTTGAGTGATGTTAATACAGGTATATTAATCTGTTAGTATTAAAGGCAAAGTTCAAATCACGGTGAGCGTCTTCTTCTGTAGTTGGGTAATCATCTGTTTCTTCGTTCTCCTTTCAAATCGGGCAATTAGTATGTTAGTAAAGTCCTTTTGGAGTTAATAATCCTTCTATGGCACTGTCCAGATAAGTCCTCAAAATTTAAGATGTTTTCCCTTTTTTCTCTCTTAAGTTGTACTTTGGACCTCCGGCTGCTCCTTTTACTTCTTCTTCTTTCACCTCTCCTTCCGAGCTGCTGTCATCTTCGCTTCTTCCCGA
>NW_015175440.1:169290-183807 GCF_001447785.1 Gekko japonicus
AGCAGTCCCAGCAAAGGAGGGACTCGGACAGGAAGTTCCTCCTGTCTTCTTTGTCTGCCTCTCCAAAGCCTTTTTATCTCTCTCTTTCTGCATCGCCATTTTCAAACTTTGTTTATACTTTGAAAGTTCGTGCCGTGCCACCCAAGGATGGCTCCTTCTTGCCTGTGCTCAGCTCTCTTCCAAAAGGTAGCTTGCTTAATCAGTTCTTCACTTCGCCCCCTCTCTCCGCTTTTTAAAAGTATCTTTTCTGCAATGGGGGGGGAATCCTCCCTCCTCCCGTTCGGTTTCCCGGGGGACGAAGCGCGCTCAAGCCACAGCTTTTATATTGATCTCCAACTCACAGTTAGTCAAATACGCTTTGCTTCCAGCTTTCACTTTATCGCTTCATCACTCCGATGTTCCGGCGGCTTTGCTAATCCCCTTCACAGGGACACAACACAGCTGGGGCCGTTTGGGGCAGGGGAGACTTGAACGGGGAGCCTCAATTCCCGGCTTTCGTGCCGGTAAGAGGCTTCTCCCAGCCTCCCAGACGTGCCCCCTGGTTCGGAGCCTTTATACTTAAGGCTCCTTAGGATCTCCGCTTGCGCGGGACCCCCCAAACTGCGTGTGGATGGTCCGGCTCCGGGAGCTTGCCTGAGAGCCGGTCGCCAGTCGCGCAGCCATGACCGGAAGCTCTTTTTATATCAATTTTTAGGGTTGCCAGCGGTGTGTTGGGAAATATGTGGAGATTTTGGGGGTGGAGACTGAGGAGGGTGGAGTTTGGGGAGGGGAGGGTCTTCAATGGGGTATGTTGCCACAGAGCATCTTCCAAAGTGGCCATTTTATCCAGGTGAACTGATTTCAGTTGTAATCCCAGGAGATCTCCAGCCACCACCTGGAGGTTTGGCAACTCTATCTATTTTTGGAAGCACCGTTTTAATTGTGATTGGTAAGGACATGGTTTTAAACATCTGTGACTTTGGAGCCCAAAACCCATACAAGATACAACACACTCTTGGGTGTATTTTTCCTCCCACAATATGTTTGGATACTAACATATTTTTCACTGGTGGGAAATTTAACTGGGGATGACTTTGAAAAGATAAAGAACACAAAGAGAAAAACAGGCATTCCTTCCTTGGTTCCTCTGTTCAATCTCACATCCCCTCAGAGGCTGCTTTAGTTTACTAAGCCAAAGCATGGTAAGCACTATATGTCACATCTCATTTGGATTTTAAGACAGTTCTACACATTAAGATTGCTGTATGCAACTCTAGTGCAAGCATTAGTGGTTCCTACACCAAACTCAGAAAGGGTGGCTTTCACACACCTTTTAATACCATATAGACATGACAAATGAAAGTGATGTTTATGATTAATACTTGGATTCCTGGAGTTATACTTCAAACCAGATCCAAATCCATCATCCGGACTGTCAGCAGCTTTCTGTGTGGTCAGGGAGAGTTTCTGAAACTTGGGCTGAGGACAGACTGGCAGTATGAAGCATGAGGGAGGCGGGGCAAAAAGACCCGGACCAAGTTGTGTTGGGGATTCCCGATCACACTGCACCTACTGATGTGGGAGCATACTGGGGAGGAGGCACAAGGGAGCGTTCGCACTGTTGGCCCACCCCTGGCGGAGGCACGGCTGTAAGTGGCTTTTTTCACTCTGGCAACATGTGCCTATACGCATAGGCACAGCAATGTGGCTTGTTTGTGGCTTTTAGCATGCACACTTCCAGGAAGCGGGATCAATGCACTCTCCAGGGTTTGCTACTGCTTTCACCTGGTACTTTTTTAACGCGGTAGGGAATCGTCATAGGACGGGTTGAGTACGGCTGGGGAACGCTTGACAGTTGTGGCTGTGTGAACCAGCCCCTTTAATCCGTTTGTGAAACATGCCTATATCGGACCAAACTGCCAGTCTGTGTCCGTTTCAGCTGGGAATGCCAAGGACTGAACTTTGGAGAATGGCTGTGGCTCAGAGGTAGAGCATCTGCTTTGCATGCCAAAGTTCCCGGATTGATATGAAAAACCAAGAGTTTCAAGATTAAATATCTATGTAATTTGGTCTGCACTTGCAGTAAATGGAGGTGGAAATCAGATAGTAACCTCCTGAGGTAACTGGAATTATAGCAAAGCAGTGGAAAGTTCTAGAGCAGTTGACTTCTTTCTGTGGTTATTTTTCCATATGAAGATCCTTTCTTTACAGATAAACATTCAAAAATGTGAGCCAAATCCTACTTGCAGTCTGTAATCATATAGTCCATTCAGTCTGCAGATTGGGTTTGGTCCCCATTTTTAAATATTTGCCTATTTTTAAAAAAAACCCAAAACCTTCATATGTATACCAACAACAGAAAGGAGATGACTGCTCCAGAACCTTCCACTGCTGTGTTGATTTTCCTCTTAGAAGGAATGTTGTACAGGGGGAGTATTAAAAAAAATATCTCCAGACTGAAGTAGTAGAGGATATTGCATCAGCTCAGGCTTCTATTATTTTATTCTTCCATACATGCAGATGAGGCCCCATAGGAACACACACAAGCTGACTTAGTGATTGAGACCACTGGTCCATTCAGATCAGTATTGTCTCCTAAGACTGGCAGTGGCCCTCCTGGGTCTCAGGCAGAGGTTTTTCACATCACCTACTGCCTGGTCCCTTCAATTGAAGATGACACTGGACCAAACCCAGGATCTTCTGTATGCCGAGCAGATATTCTTCAACTGAGCTGTAGCCCCTCCCAGCACTAAATATCACAAGAAACTTCCTAACTGTAAGAGTGGTTGAGCAGTGCAACAGATTGCCTTGGGAGGGGGTGAATGCTCCTTCGCTGGACGTTTTCAAGCGGAGGCTTGACGACCATCTTTTGAGTATGTTGTAGGGCTATCTTTCGGCTATGCTCCTGCAGAGTGCAGGGGGTTGGACTAGATGACCTGCGAGATCCCTTCCAACTCTAACATTCTATGATTCTATTATTCTATCTGTGTTCACAGCAAACTCCTTTCAGTTGCTTCCTTTTTTAATTAAATTTTTAAATTTTAATTTAACAAAACAGGAACAACGATTAAAAAAATGAATAGACATAAGAATTAGTATAATTAAACCAATACAGGTTGGATTACATAAAGTTAAGAACTTTATAATACTTATGTGGTACAGGATAAGCTGAAAATATATCATTATATTATATATCTAAAAAAGGGAACCACTTCAAATGAAAATCTGAACCTTTGGGTCTTAAACAAGTATAGGAGACTTTATCAGAAATTTTATCTATTACATAGAAATCCCAAATCTTTGAATACCATAACGATAACAACTTGTTTGAGGATTGCCAACTACTAGCGACTACAACTTTAGCAGCAGTTAGTAAAATAGAAATAAGCTCCTGGCTAAGCCTCGGGTTGCTTCCTTATCCTTACCCTTACCCATCCACTTTCATTTCCCACAAAACTGTAACAAAAGACATCTCTTTGCTTCTTGCTTCTTTCTAACTCACTGGCTTCACCTCTGATATATTGATTATCATTAATGAGAATTCCTTTCCTCCATTAAAAAATCAATCATGCCATTAATTTTTGTGTATGCCAAATTCACCTCATGTTGTCAGTCCATAACAACTCAGATGGAACAAAAGGGATTAGTTTTGCCAATAAAGACAAATACATTTCCTGAGTGTGGACTGGGAAGAAAGTGTGAGCTCACTTTCTTCCTCTTCCATGTTCTGTGTTCTCCCTGAAATGAACTTTGATATCTCAAGGTTAAACTGAGATCTACTGAATGACAGGCCTAGCTTGTTTTATTTTAATTTTTCTGGCTGACTACCATGCAGCCTTTTGTCTATGTTGGTAATAGATCAGACTCTCTATAACATCAGGGACAAAGGAGTCACGCACTAGTTTCCTCCCTAGACAGAGGAAATCTCCCTCTTTGGAAAACTGAGTGTGGTTTATATGTAAAGAGAAAAAGAAAGAATAGAAAAGCATGGGATAAACAGCATAAGCAAACTGCACAATTTATTAAAGAAATACAACTTCTTATCTGCTTTCTTATTAAGTTTCCAAAATGGCACAGATGACAGAATAATATCAAGATAAACATTTCATGTTCACCAAGTGTCTTACATCATTCTGTTCCTTCATTTAATCCTCACAACAACCCTGTGAAGTAGGTTAGGCTGTGTGTATGTGACTGGCCCAAGTTCACTCAGCAAGCTTCCATGGCAGAATGGGAATTTTGACTCAGATCCCCCAGATCTTAGTTTGACACTCTAATAGGGCTGCCAAGTGGGGGCGGGTGGCAGGTAAACCCCCGCTTTGGAGGCCTGATTTCCGCCGCCGTGGAATTGGGCCCCGGGGGGAACTCCACCCCTGAAGTGAAGCATGGCTGCGTCACCGGAGGTGACGCAACCATGTCGATCATGTTGGGGGCGTGGCCCCGATCGTCAGAGGGAAAACTCTATGGATTTCCCTCCAACAATTGGGGCCACGGCCTCAATGTGTTGACATCGTGCATCACTTCCGGTGACATCCTGGGGGCGCACACGCTTCCCGCGTGTGCGCACACATCCACCAAAAGCTCCCGGAGCCCGGCGAGGCTTCCCCGCTGCCAAGGTAAATAGACTTGGCAACCCTACACTCTAACCACTACATCATACTGGCTCTCACCACTAAAGAAGAATTACCTACCTACCTCAACCTTGTATCTCAAGAGGTGGCATGTAAATTTCCTAAATAAATAGAACTACAATAGCAATGTTAGATTTCAGGCTCATACACAGACCTTAGGAAATGCATTCCTAAGCGAGACAAAGCCAGTTTAGTTACAAGTTTGCTATTTTCAGTGGAATGGTGGTACCACATTTCCACTAATCAGGAATGCCGAATAATAGCTTCTAAAACTGTGAGCTTAGTGGTGTTCGTAGATGGTACATCTAGAAACACTGGTTTTCTTTTGGATGTGTTGCCATTCTGTTGTGTATTGCTCTTTTTTTAATCTCCTTGAAGACGTATTATTGCATTCAAGTGTGGTTGCTGACATCAACAGACAAGTGGAAAACCATGCATAAGAAATGTTTTGACTATGCTAAAAACAATTTAGCTGTTCACCTTCTATTCTCTCTCTAGAGGGTATACATATCATATGGTTCGTTTTAAGTTATGTAACTGTATACTTATTTTTGTTTCTAATGCCTAGCAGTAAAACAGTGTTGCGAAAATAATGGTAAGTGGCATGACTGAGTGACATGGCAGATTACTCAGAAGTTTTGAGATCTGAATACTTGGGTTGTAATGGCATAGGTTAAAGGGAAAATGTGTCAGTGGGTTTCATTTTACTCAGATTTGTACATAAAACCAAATCACCATGGGACATGGCCTTGAAGTAAGCTTTCTCTGCCAGCTCTATTTTCTGTTTTCCCCCACATAATTCCAGCAAGGACTTGGGGTTCTTCATCTCCTGTGGGCTAGATAATATTTTGCGCTAGAGCCCCGTGGAGTTCAGAAAACATCAGGAAGTCATTTGCTTTCTACTCAGTCTCTACAATTCTGTGTTGAAACTGTTCCGATATAGAAAAGAGTTGTGAAATGATGTCAGTACAGTTACATTGTGTACGCTGATTTATATACATATGTTTCCTTTTCCTCAAGATCTGGGGTGCCATTTCAGATTTTAGCTAGGAGATAGAAATTCTCTTCAAGGTTGAAAGGCCTGCTGTATATAGATTCAGGATTAGTCTTTTAAAAATCAGGCAAAAATAAGAAGATTTCTTGAATATATTTCTGTCTAATATAATGACTGTAACAATCCTATTAGGATGGGTCAATCAGTCTGACATGTGTACCTTAATCACTTACAATGAGCTAGCTTGTCAAATATATATGTTTCTGAGGAAAAGCATACATTATTGGCACTCCTGTTTAACCTTAGATCCACATCATACATTCACAGAAATACATGTTTCTTTAGCAATTTCCCCAATAAGTATGGTGGTTAGAGCACCAGACTAGGACCCAGGGAGGCCTGAGTTCAAATTCCTGCACTGCCATGAAAGGTATCTCGGCAGCCTTAGGCCAGTAATCTTTCCTTATCTCCCCCGAAGTGTAACTTGGGAGGGAAGGTGGCATGACACAGCATGATCTTGTCAGATCTTGGAAGCTAAGCAGGGTCAGCCCTGGTTAGTACTTGAATGGGATACCTCCAGGGGTAAATTTGTAGAAAAAAAGCTAGGGGAACTCATTAGCATAACTCATTAGCATATGCCACACCCCCTGACATCAGGGGCCTGGCGGTGGACCTGCAAGGCTGGCGGGAGTGCGAGGAAGCCCCGCCAAGGCCCTCCCTGGCCCCAGGAAGGCAGGGGTGGGGAGAGGCAGGGAGGAAGCAATTTACCCTCCCTCTTCTCCTGCCTCCTCCTGGTTGAATGAGGGCCGGAAGCGGGGCGGCCGGAAGTGGGGGGCAGGGCTTCGTCATGTGCCCCGCCCCCCACACCTCACCCGGGGGAACTGCGATCCCCCGCGATCCCCCCCGAATCGACCTCTGGATACCTCTAAGGAAGACTGCAGAGGAGGGCAATGGCAAACCACCTCTGTTTCTCACTTGCCTTGAAAGCCCCTTGCTGGGGTTGCCATAAATTGGCTACAACTTAATGACACTTCACACACACACAAGTCTAACTTATTTCATAGAGTTGTTGCTAGGATAAAATGCAGGAGGGGAGAACAATGTTGTAGGCCATGGACAGGCCAGCCAGAGGCTTGCTGTGATGGTGGCAGACAGCAACCAATGTCATAGTAGCTTTGCTAGTCAGGTCCCTATGGATATTCTGCAGGGCGGAGAATAACACAGACTCCTCCACAACGTGCAGACTGCATGACAAATCAGTGAGCGTTCATAGCAACCCACCAATCAGGCAATGGTGCCTGATGATGTCCCTCTGAATGGCACACACAGGCACAGCCAACCACTGCCTACCAATGTGGTTACTGGCTCTCAATGTCTCCAAGAGGTGCCGGAGAACAGCAAGGAAAGACCCAATGGTATTGCAGCTCCAGCAGAAACATGGGTTATGTGTCTCCCCCCATAGCTGGGGTGTGTGTGTGCCCACACAGCAAACAGGACACCTACCTGTTCCCCTGGCGAGTATCTGATTGGCAGCAGAAGTACTACTACATAACGTTGGCTTTATCCATTACATTACCTCTGATAATTAGGGAAGCAGGAGATTTTATCAACACATTTAATATGTTCTTTATTAACACATTTAATATGTACTTAATGGAATAATCATTTACGATATTAAGAAAGTATATTTTTATTCGGAGAACCAGGTTGAGGTTCTCTTATATATTTATAGATTAGGTAAACCTTTCAATATATGCCTTTCAGAATAGATTGTCTTCTTGCCTAAAACTAAAGAAAAATATATACTGTGTATACATGTAGAGCATAGTGACATTGTACTGACTGGCAACGTTTGTCTGGGCAATGTATGGCCTTGTACAGTCCTCATGTGGGTTAGAAGTCAATACCATCTTAAAAAAAAATCTCTGGTTTTCTCCCACCTGTGTATGGGTAGATTTGCCCAGCCTTGCCTCTAGGCAGGCAGAGGTTGGTCTGTCCTGACTGGAGTACTATTGCTATATCAGTACCTTCTGCTTACTGCTGAAGTGAAGGACACCAATGAGTCGATGTGGCTCCTTAAACCACCTACAGATTTTTAGCACATTAATATATTCCATAGGATCTTCACATACTGTGGATGTAACCCAAATGAGTAAAAGGAGTAATGGGAAGTGTTAGAGGAGAGATCCACTATCTACATTCTAGAAAAATTCCAGGACAGAATTCAAGTGAAAACATAAAAACTGAGCAAATTTAGAGTCCAGTGGCACCTTTGAGACCTTTAAGTGGCACACACAAGAACGCTCATACCTTGAACAAAACTTTGCTGGTCTTAAAGGTGCCACTGGACTCTAAATTTTTTCTACTGCTTCAGACCAACATGGCTGACCACCTGGATCTATACAAAATGTAAACACCTATGAACTCCATGTAAATAAAGAACATTTATATATTGTTGTGATGTGTTGGGTGTTTCTTCTGTAAAGATAAGAGTGTGAAATGGCATACAGCCCACTTCAGAAAGTTTCTGGAATATGTTGAAAGAAAGGACAGAACAAGCTATGCTACACTTGGTTGCTCTTTTACCAGTCTACAGTCTTAATCCCTTTGGGAAACTCAGCTGCCTGATTTCTCATTGAGACCACTGTGAACCAATGGTGTTCACCACCTCCCACGATCAGCCTCTAAAGCTGCAATAAATTCACAGGTTTTGCTTCATTGTGGTTCATGTGATTATCTTCTCCAGTTTCAGACCATGTGTTGTTATCCGAGTTAAGATAAACTCTCCGCTAGAGATGCAGTGAAACATGAACATTCTAAGTCCCAAGTACTAACATACAGGCTGGTCAAAGCTCTTGTCCTCTTATTTCTTTTAATTATCTGAAGAAATGTGAGCTACACAGGGGATTCTTAACCTAAACCTTGCTTCAAGGAGCAATTTCCCTTGCTGTGCTAATCAATACAAAGAGCATTTTGACAATAGGCTCTTGTTTTTCACCTTATACACCCCCCCCTTTTGCAGGCTTTCAGGTTGGATCACACAATGATGTTTCCCATGCCAATGCTTGTGGAAAATGCAAAGACTGGCCTAGATTTCTTTCTCTGAAAAGAGTCAGAGAAGATATATTTCTGCTTAGCTTTTGCCAAAGAACAGTAAGAAAGACATGTCCCCCCCCCCCCCGGGGGACTTCAATGAAGAGAAGTCACATCAATATAAATGCAGAAGGCCCAATGACAGATTATACTACAAACAAACACAAAAAATAAAGAACAAATGTTAGCTTCAATAACATTGATATTTTTTCTCAAATTTTACTACACAGAGCTGTAAAAATATCTGAATTGGGTTCATTATATTACTAAACGTCATCAGGTAATACATTAAAAACTCTATGGGTGTTTGTGGAAGGTTTGGGAGCCACAAAGTGACACTAATATATTTTTGGAGGGCAAGAGCCCAACCTTTTTTCAGTACCCTTGTCCTCTTGATGTTAGCTTTTAACTGAGAACTGCCACCCACACCACACTTTCTCATCACACCACCAAGCACAGCTGAGAAAGTGGCCAAAGAAATATTTGTTTACTGGCATAATTTACACCTAGCCACCCCTGAGGTAAATTCTTAGGCATATACTCTGCCCTTCCTTGGTTAACCTTGTCTGCCTTGCATTTGCCACTAAGGAAATCAGAGGTTTTAAAACAACAATAAATAGATTTATTTTACTTGGATTGATATTTAGGGGCTGCGGTCACACGGGCTGGAAAATGTGGGGGGGAAGCGTGGCTGTTTACCCCGGAGGAAAATAACGTGCGGCCGCCCAATCACACGTCCCAGTCAAGGTCCCGTGGTCAGGGGGGAGATGCCGATCACATGAGTATCCTGCACCTCCATCGAAAGCAGCTGGGTCGATGAGAAAGGGAAAGCAAAGAGCCGCTGCCTCTGGGAGGGTCTCTCGCGGCCCACTATGGGTGGGGTCCGTGTTCCGCTTGCAAGGAGGGGAGGGGGAGATTAACCCGCCAGATCCCCTCTCCTCGCCAGCAGCCCTCCCTCCCTGGGACATGCGGCCCGCTCTCAGCCTGGCCTCTGCCACTCATCCCCATTTCAGCCTCCCGTGGCCCTCTCTCGAACTCAAAGAAGCCGCGCTGCGCGATCACACTAGCGATCGCTCTTTGTGCACATGCGCTGTTGGACGCTTTTGGAAACTTGGGAGGGAAAAAAACCCCTTGTTTGCAACGAACATCAGCGGGTGCTGGATGCCACATAATTCTACCGGAAACGCGATCAGATGCCCACCCTTGGTCCGCAGTTTCCAGAAACTAGTACCTCGTAAGTACTAGTTTATTAAGCCGCATCTTCGGTGGGAAGCCACAGGTTCGCTGCGGGAGCACTGCGCTTCCCAGATGTTGTGGTGTGATCGTGCTTGGAAAATCCACGGGACTCCCGTGCCTTCAGCGGGGCAAATGCTCCGTGTGACTGGGGCCAGGATTATACAAATGTAACTATTGAATAAGCAAAATAGGGAGTGACAGTTTCTTTACATATTATATATATATATATATGTATGTATGTATATATGTGTATGTATATATATGTGTGTGTGTGTGTGTGTGTGTGTGTGCATAGATAGATAGATAGATAGATAGATAGATAGATAGATAGATAGATAGATAGATAGATATAGATATAGATATAGATATAGATATAGATATAGATATATAGTTTCTAGATGCAAAGAACACCAGTAACTAAAAGACTTCTTACTGCAAAAGCTGTTAAACTTTTCCACAAGTTTCCACAGCCTGCCCTGTACCTTTCAAATATACCAGAAAGACTATATAAGAAAACATTAAACTGTTGTGGGCTACTCTAGGCTACCACACTAAACAGTCATCTTCTTCCTGAAGTGACTGGAGATAGAGCCAAAACCCCTAAACCTCCCAAGAGACCATTAAACCCCTGACAAAAATCTGTTAAATGGCTCTTTCCCCCTCTGCACTGTCCCCCTCCCTTCTTGCTCCAAGTATTCCCAGGGCTCTGATTTGCCATTGGTGGTTTTCTCTATCAGAACATCAGGATACAAAGGGGATTGGCAGGTATGAAAGTGGATGAACATCGTTCTGCCTGTCACAGCACATTAAGTAACTTGCCAAAAAAATGAAGAACAAAGGTGATTTTGTATATTTTGGATGGATTATTTAAATCCCAACAACTAAAGTTCAATTTGTGGTCCAATGGATGAGAAGACCTGCCATCTCCTAAAATTGTCATCAGCTTTCCCTGGTGGTCCTTTGTGTGCATGTATCTGTTTGTAGAAGTACCTGCATTAGGTGTGGCATGGCTTAAAGAGCCAGAACAAGGATCCAGAACACCTGCCTAGCCTGAGGTAACAACTGTTACTACTTCATCTCCCTATCCATTTCTGCTATTTGGAGTCACGGTAGAGAAGCAGCTGGGGTTTGCACTTAGATATGTGGCCTGGCAAAGGAGTAGCCCCATCTTTTGTAACTGTAATCTGCTGCCAGGTTTTCTGAGCAGCCATTTCTGGCAAAGATTATTAGACGGGGAAGAGGAAACCATGTGAGAACTGAAAGTGACATTGGGAGGACCTTCAAAAGCTAGGTGCTGCTGTTGTTTAATTACTTGTAAACTGCCTGTTACTACTCCAGAGCAAAGAGTCGGACACGAAGAGTCGGACTCGACTGTGCGACTGAACAACAACAACAACTCCAGAGCCCAGACATACCCTAAAGGAACTGTTCATAGTTGAGTGTTATTTCCCCAAGAACATGTGAAAAAGCTTCTTAAAGGTAACTACTTGTGGGTGCTGAAACATGAGCATGAGCTGGAAACCATGGGACATTTTGGAGCATATCTGGGGAATAGCAATTGAATTCAGTCATTAAGCTATTGCAGCTATTGAAGCCTATGTGTCAGATGTTAGTGTCTGCATGGCCCCTTTTGGAGGATGATCTTCTCTTATAGGGATCTAGAAAGATATCTTGTGACCATAGCTCATCTGTGTGCTCCACCAAAATTTCATGACTGTTTCAAGTAGTATAAAGGGGATGGAAGCTCACTGAATGCATGACTACTACTGGAGTGGTCTCTCTTCTTTTCACCTCCATGCTCTCATTCCTCACCAGGCTAGTACTGGCCACTGCTGCTCCTTGTTTCCGCTTATCACTGGGCTCTATGCCACCTGTTCCTGCTCTTTCCAGTAATTTGTTCTGAGGTGTTCCTTTCCCACCATCTTCCTTAAGGCTTTTCTTGTCTTTAGTGCCTGACTTGGAGCCAACTGCCATTTCTAACTATCAGTTATATAAACTCATGCCCTTTCCCCCTCTGCTAAGGTTTGCTTAAAGGTAGCATTCAAGTTTTGTTTTGGCACATTTCAAAACAGCAGTAACAGGGTGGTACCCTTAAGGAATATCTTCGGATTTTGTCTGATAACTGGAAATAAGTTGTGTCTTGGGGTCAAACTTTTTTGGCAAGTTACACCTAGGTTTCCCCAGTGCAACTCACTTTCCTTACAGCCAAAAAGCAGCTGCAAGGAATGTCATGTTAAAGAATAAAGGGAGTCCTTTCCAGCTTGGCATGGGGCTCCTGCCTTCTCACCCATGCTATTTTCAGAACCTGAAATGACCCAGATAGAAAGTAATGTTCATAACTGTGGAGCAGCACAGTGCTCAGAATACACCACGAGCTGCCTCGAAGTCATGTAAATAAACAAGTCCCAAACAGAGCCTTCAGCTTCTGAAAATGGAGGGGGGACAGGAGCTCCTCCTCTCCCCACACCACAGTTCCAAGCCAAAAAGAACTCCCTTTGATCTTTACAATGACATTACCTGCAGCTGCTGTGTGGTTGCAGAGAACTTCTTTGGCCTTCAAGTGTTTTCCTTTTGCACATCTATGGTGTGCAGTTGCATTTTCTTTTAAACTAAGTGAGTGCAGCTATGGTAAGGATCTTATTAGCAAAATTCACATGTAACTCAGCATGATCAGCATCATATTCTAGGACATCCTGTTTGCAACATTCTGCCTTCTCCTCCTCATTGTTCCATATTTCATCCCTAACATAGCTTACTCAGTGTTTTTGGCACTATGCATGAAGTAATTCCATTAGAGTTACAAGCCTGCTATTCAGTGAGCCCCATTTTATTATAATAGTCAAAGTAATTGTGATTACCAGTAACGATTCTTTTTACAACATATTGGCTCATAATATCTATGTTATAACATGCACAGGCAGATAAAGCAATCTGAATAATTTTCAGCCATGCTGTTGACATGCCTTTTCCGGGAAACTATTCTGTAACTGGATATCCTTTTGCCATTCTTTCCCTTTCCTCACCCACAGATTTTGTAAAATTAACTGTTTGAGCGAAGGCACTACTTACTTGTACATTTTCGCAGCAAGGAACTAAGAATATGATTGCAAGCTCTCCATCTCTATTTGAACTCCAGTGAAAAATATTAAAATGCTAAAAAACCTCTTAGGGCAGGCTCCTCCCTGCAAGTTGTATGGCTTCAGGGGTAGGCACTCCTGGGTGGCATTGCTGGGCTGCCAGGCATGAGCCAGACTGCTAGCTCAAGATCGGAGCTGGTGACTTGCCCATGAAGAGCAAGGAGGTTGGTCAGGGGAGTGACCAGGGCCGGCTCCAGCCTTTTTTGAACACTAGGCAAGGATACCTTCTGCCGCCCCCCCCCCCACACCTCCCCAATTTTCAAATATAAATGCATTTTAGGAAGAATGAAAAACACAAAATTTGAAATTGCTATGGGTCATGCCCGCTATTGTTATGCTTTCGGATGATAACCGATGGGGTAGAGAATGCCCGGGAGTCTCCAGGGGAGATGAGGATCCCTGCAGATCTGCTGGACAGGTCGGGGGATGCCCAGGCCCCTCCTGGAGGCTGGCAGGATCCCTCTTCCGTGCCCACTCGTGCTGCTGGGGCCAGGCCAGAGGTTGCCCGAGCAAGAGGGCACGGATGGGGAGGGGCCGCTGCCTGCCCACTGCTGTTTACGAAGATGATGATTTCTGTTGGGAGAGGCCTCGTGTGTCATGTCCCCCTCCCCGCCGCCGCCGCCGCCAGGGGCTGAGCTGAGGTGCCGCCATTGAGGTTAACGGTGCGGAAGAATACAAAAAAATGTCATTGAGGAGGATTATAAAAGTTACTAGCTGGAACATTAACAGAAGAGTAACTTGTAAAAAATGCAATATTACAATATTCACAAGGACGGTAGAGCGTGGTGGAGCCATAAAATCCAGCATCAAAACTTTCTACCGCCAGATAACCCAGTTAACAAACATCGCCTCGGAACTACTTTCTTCTCTTCGCCAGCCTGGCTGAGGGACTGGTGGGCGTGGCGCGGGGGGGACTGGGAGTGGGGATCACGGGTAAGGCTGCCACAAGGCTCCCGGCCAGCAGGCTGCGGGGCCGCGTGGTGACGCCTCTGGAGCCAACGCGGAATTCTCTTCCCCCAGCAGCGGCCAGATTCTCTCGTGACAAGGGGGGCCCCGTGGGACCCCCCACCCCCGGCTGGCTGCATTCCTCCTAGGAAGTGCTTGAGGCGCCCTCTGCTGCCTCTGTGGGCGCCGGGGCAGGCGGCCGAACCAGCGCTGGAGCAGAGGAGCGCAAAGCCCAGGAAGAGAGATGGGCGGGGGGGGCTCCCGAGAGGCCTGGCCGCCGCCCACCGGGTCGGTTCCTTGAGATCCTCCGCCAGCCCCCCGTGGCCTCCAGGGGCTGTCCAGGAGAGAGGCCGCCGTCGGAAGGGCCCGCAGGACCGGGCGGGTGGGGTAGGAGAGGTGTCCCATTGGCGCCATGGCATCTTCGGGTTGTGGGGGGGAGGAGAAGGAGAAGGAGAAGAAGAAGGAGAAGAAGAAGAGGAGGAGGAGGAGGAGGAGGAGGTGG
>NW_015175440.1:184835-197350 GCF_001447785.1 Gekko japonicus
GGGACGGGTGTGCGCCGCTTCCCAGATGTTGCGGTATGATTGCGCCCTCTTGATGCACCCCCGATCCGTCCCTCTTGTGGATCAAAGCCTCCCGTATGACCGGGGCCATTTTACTTCACAGGAGTGGTGTGAGGATCAAACACACCATCCCAAGTAAGAACAGAATTAGTACACAATGCAGCTTGTTGTGTAAAGAATTTTGGACCTACAATCCCCCCTTCCTTTCCAGCAGAGAGTGAAAAGCAGGCCTCTTTCCCCTGTTGTCAAGCTGGACTGCAGGCTGCCCCTTCCTCTGGTAGGGCTGCTGGGAACTTTTACAAAAGAACCAAGAAACAGAGATCCCACGCCCTCTTAAGAAGTATGGCAGCCATAAGACTCCCAAGGCATTTTGCTGCAATGAAATGACAAGTTGTATTATGAGAATTCCAGTTTGATATTTCAACAACATTGTTTCACTGCTACTCAGAGTCCAAACTCCATATGCTATCCCTTCCTGAATTGGGGCCATTTATGTACTGCTGAAGTGACAGTTGGCTCTGTCTCTGATGACATGCTTGGGAGTAGGGGAGAGTACAGCACTTTTCCCAAAGCTGACAGTATCATTCATTAGAACAAATTTAGAGTCCAGTGCAGTGTTCCCTCTAAGCTGAGTTAGTGTGAGCTAGCTCGCAGTTTTTTAGCCTCTGTCTCACACGTTTTTGTCTTCACTCAGGAAGGAGGGCTCCAGAGCAAACTAATTGATGCAGCAGCCCAATCGCTCACTCACAGCTTTAATGCCAGTAGCTCACAAAATAGAATTGTTGCTCACAAGACTCCACAGCTTAGAGGGAACATTGGTGGCACCTCTAAGAAGAACAAAAATATTTTTTCAAGGTATGAGCTTTTGTGTGCACACACACTTTTTGTATTTGAAAAAGTGTGCATGCACATAAAGGTCATACCTTGAATAAAACTTTGTTGGTCTTAAAGGTGCCACAGGACTCTAAATTTGTTCTAGTGCTTCAGACCAACACGGCTGACCACCTGGAAGTATCATTCATTCTAAAGGAAGGGCAGGGAGAGGTCTGTACATGCCGTAGGTTTCAAGTAACTGATTATTGCAAATGAACATTTCTGGGTTTGGTGCTGTCTTCAAAGCGGGTTTGGAAATTGCAATTCATTCTGAATGTGGCCATCAAAGGGATGGTCAGGGCTGGCTACTTGGTCATATAATTCCAATTGTATCACTTACTAACCATTTGTTTCGGAAGGTCCAGTACTTTGCCTTGACCTGGATGTAGGGTTGCCAGGTCTGGTCATTCCTCCAGTGGGGGCGGATTTGGGGGGTGTTTTTTGGGGTAGGCAGGAATGTCACATGACATCCCCAATGTGATGACATCACCCAGAATTGACGTTGTTGTGAGGGAATGCGCTGGTATTTGGGCAAAACGTTGTTGTTTTTTTCACCCTCAAAACCATAGAGTTTGCCCAAATACCAGAGCGTCCCTCAAAATGTCCTTGTGTGATGATGTCACTTCTGGGTGACAGCATTGCATCAGGGACATCACATGGCAACATCCTTGTTTAGGGGTGGGGTTTCCCCCACCTACCAGCTGGTCCAGAGTGGAGTGAAGCCCCCAAAATCAGGGATCCCCGCCTGGACCTGGGGGCTGGCAAGCCTACCTGGATGGCCCAGGCTAGCTCAATCTCATCAGATCTCATAAGCTAAGCAGGGTCAGTGTGGGCTAGTATTTGGATGGGACACATCCAATAACGTCCAGTGTTGTTGCACAGAGACAGGCAGTGGCAAACCAACTCTGAATGTCTCTTGCCTTGGAAACGCTATGAGGTCATCGTAAGTCAGCAGTGACTTGATGGCCCTTTCCAGCACCACTAGGTTTACTTCAGTTTGTGGTTGTTACCATCAGGTCACCGCTGACCTATGGCAACCCTGTAGGGTTTTCAAGGCAAGAGACTTTCAAGGGTAGTTTATTATTGCCTGCCTTCATGTCATGACCCTAGTATTCTTTGGTGGTCTCCCATTTAAATGCTGGCCTAGGCCAACCGGCTTAGCTTCCAAAATGTGACAAGATTGGGCTTGCCTGGGCTATCCAGGTCTGGTCATATTGACTTTGAGAGCTTCTGGTTATTTATTTATTTAAAATATTTTTACACTGCCCTTCTACCATATCAGGGTCTACACGGAGGCAAACATAAAAATATTTGAACAATTAAAATACAGTTAAAATACAAAATTCAGTTAAAAACACATAAACAAAGAACACTAAAGGAAACAGCTTCAAGCAAGGGAAAGAACACTAGAAGGAGTGCCAATAACTGTTATTGGGACGCAGTGTTCCATCTAAGCTGAGTTAGTGTGAGCTAGCTCATAGTTTTTTAGCCTCTGGTTCACAAATGTTTGTCTCAGCTCAGGAAGGATGGCTCCAGAGCAAAGTAATTTATGCAGTAGCCAAATCACTCGCTCACAATTTTAAGGCCAGTAGCTCACAAAGTAGAATTTTTGCTCATAAGACTCACGAGCATAGAGGAAGCATTGATTGGGAGTATGCCCAAAGAAACAAAAAAAGTCTTCACCTGCTGGCAAAATACATCAATAGAGGGAGACAGACAAATGTCCCTGGGAAGTGAGTTCCAAAGTTTTGGTACCATGACAGAGAAGGCCCATTCTCAGGTTGACACCTGTCTAGCCTCAGATGGTGGAGGTAACTGAAGCAGTGCCTCTGAGGATGACTGGAATGATTGGGTAGGTTCATATGAGAAAAGGCAGTCCTAAATATGTTGTTGCTCCCAGGCTATAAAGGTAAAGGTTCCCTTGCTTGAAAGCCACACGAATCCAACTCTAGCGTTGTGGTGCTCATCTCCGTTTCAAAGCCGAAGAGCCAGTGCTGTCCGAATACGTTTCCGTGGTCATGTGGCCGGCATGACTAAACACCAAGGCACACGGAATGCTGTTACCTTCCTACTGAAGTGGTACCTATTAATCTACTTGAAATTTCTTGCTTTCAAACTGCTAGGTTGGCTATACAGGCTATACAGGGCTTTAAAGGTAATACCAGCACCTTGAATTAAGCCTGGAAGCAAACTGGAAGCCAGTGTAAGTGGAACAAGACTGGAGTGATATGGTCCTTATGACACACTCCAGTCAACACTCAGGCTGCGGCATTCTGTACCAGCTGGAGCTTCTGGAGAGTCTTCAAGGGCAGCCCTGCATAGAGTGCATTGCAGTAATTTAATCAAGATGTTACCAGGGCATACATCACAGTGGCAAGAGGCCTGGGTCCAGGAGTGCTCCCAAGCTACAACCCTGCTCCTTTAAGAGGAGTGTAACCCTATCCAGGACAGAAATAACCAGTGTTCCCTCTAAGCTGAGTTAGTGTGAGCTAGCTCACAGTTTTTTAGCCTCTGGCTCACACATTTCTGTCTTCTCTCAGGAAGGATGGCTCCAGAGCAAACTAATTCATGCAGTAGCCAAATTGTTCACTCACGATTTTCATACCAGTAGACGCTGAACTGCAGGCTGTGGAAGGTCGGTAGTTCAGCAGTTCGAGACCTGGGTGCCGCATGACAGAGTGAGCTCTCGTCTCTAGTTCCAGCTCCTGCCAATCTAGCAGTTCGAAAGCAAGAAATTGCAAGTAGATAAATAGTTACCACTTCAGTGGGAAGGTAACAGTGTTCCGTGCACCTTGGTGTTTAGTCAATCCGGCCACATGACCACGGAAACATCTTCGGACAGTGCTGGCTCTTTGGCTTTGAAACGGAGATGAGCACAGCAACCCTAGAGTCGGATTTGATTGGCTTTCGAGCAAGGGAACCTTTACCTTTAGCTAACAAGATGGAATTTTTGCTCACAAGATTCCACAGCTTAGAGGGAGCATTGGAAATAACCCATTTCCTAGTTCAGACCCTCCCCTCATCTCCATTTTGTTGGGATTAGGTTTCACCTTGTTAGCCCTCATCCATTTAAAAAGTGCTTCCAGGCACCTGTTCATGGTTCCCACAGCCTCCCTGAGACCTTCTGGTAATGCAAGGCAGAGCTGAGTGTCATCTGCATATTTGTGGTAGCTCAGCCAAATCTCTCGATGATCTCTCCCATCAGCTTTACAGAGATGTTGAAAAGCATGGGGGACAACATGGAACCTTGGAGAGCCCCCTTGGACTTTGGCCAAGGGCACAGCAGCAGTCCCCCAGCACCACACTCTGAAACCTACCCTCGAGGTAAGACCAGAACCACCGCAGAACAGTGACTTCCAGTCCCAGTCCTGAAAGGTGATCCAGAAGGATATCATGATCAATTGTATCAAAAGTCACTGAGAGATCCAGAAGAATTAACAAGGTCACATCTCCAGGCACATGTCAGTCTCCAGGATGACCATGGCTGTCTCAGTCCCATAACCAGGCATGAGACCAGGCTGGAATGGATCTAAACAATCTGCTTAAGCAGGGCTATTTCTGGGCAGGAACGGACAGGAACGGAGTTCCGTCTGACTCCCGAGTTGGCCACGACCAGCAGGAACTCATTAGCACAATAGGCCACACCCAACAGCAGCACCCAACAGGAGGAAATCAGTAGGATTGGCTACATTAGGGGTGTGTGGCCTAACATGCAAAGGAGTCCCTGCTACAAAAAAAGACCCTGGGTTTTGACAACAAACAAGGTAAACAGAATAAGAAGCAAAAGGTGGGTGTGGCTGGATGACCACACTTCTGGCAACACGGGGCTACAGCCTAATATGCTAATGAGCTTTGGTGTCAGGGTGTGGTCTATTATGCTAATGAGTTCCTGCTGGGCTGGGCTTTTTCTACAAAAAAAGCCCTGTGCTTAAGTATTTAGGTATGTATTTCATTTATTTATTCACCTTTCTCCCCAGTGGGTTCCCCAAGCAGCTTACATTGTTCTCCTTTCCTTCATTTCATGCTCACAACAACCTTTTGAGGTAGGTTAGGCTGAGAGTGTGTGACTGGCTCAATGCCATTCAGCAGGCTTCTATAGTAGAGTGGGATTCAAACCTGGGCCTTCCAGATCCCACCATACTGGTTCTCTGTGGATTAGTGCCTTTGCATCCAATTTAGAGGGCTGGCTTTACCTGTTAAAGGCCAAAATTAACAAGACATCTCAAGGGCTGGACATACGTGTATCCCCACAGTCCTGAGTCTGGTGATTAATTGCCAGAAAAGGGCTCTTACTGTTGTTGAATCACATTTTAAAGAATGCTTTGTCAAGGGGTGTTTGGGTTGCCCTAACACTTTTAGCATCCACTGTAAGGAACAGTGTTCTTTCAGAAGGCCTTTAGAGCTTGAATTTGTGGCCATTTGCCTTGTAGAGCCAGTTTGGTGTAGTGGTTAAGTGTGCGGACTCTAATCTGGGAGAACCGGGTTTGATTCCCCACTCCTCCACTTGCACCTGCTGACGTGTCCTTGGGTCAGTCACAAGCTCTGTCAGAGCTATCCTTGAAAAAGAGCAGTTTGTGTCAGAGTTCTCTCAGCCCCACCCACCTCACAGGGTGTCTGTTGTGGGGAGGAGAAGGGAAAGGAGTTTGTAAGCCGCTCTGAGACTTCAAGTGAAAGGCGGGGTATAAATCTAATCTCTTCTTCTTGTATAATTTTTGCTGAGATCTGTTCTTTTGTGCTTCATATAATTTGTGGTTTCTTGTTTGTGTTTTTTTATTGAGGCAGCTGCTTTCTGCCTTAGGTTTAATGACTTTTATTGCACGGGCATACTTTTGAACTTCGGTTGTAAACTTCCCGTGGGATCCTGTTGGGGAAAAAATCGTGGGATACAAATATTTACAATAAACTAAATAATGAAGAAATCATCATAATCACTGTGGTTTCATGGTGGTAATCATGTACAATTGAAAAAGATCATGAGCCTAGTGTGCTTCTGTCACAAACTGTGTGTACTCTTGAAGTATATGAAACATGAATTAACATATTGCTGTGAAAAGAGTGGCATAATTTTTGAGCAAGCATCCTTCTGAATGAAAGGTTTCTTGCTCCCTGGTCACCATAGGCAAATTAGAGGGATAGTTATTAGTTCTAAAGCAAAGGAAAGATATTGATCCCAGCAAACCTTGAAGCATACATGTGCTGAAGGATCTGACATAATTTGGCTACCCTTGTGTTTCTCTGAGCACTTGGAGTACTTACAAGTGACCTTTTAATGAGGGTAGGGATATAGGTATCCAATAAGATCTGCCTGCAGGGTGGGACTTTCATGCTTCTTGATCCTACTGCAACCCACTGAGCCCCTTCCAATTTTTTTATTCGGGGGGGGGGGGTCAGCAAATGCTTATGAAAAGCGTAAGAAAGAAAGTGGGGGTGGGTCTGCAGCGGGAGGAGGGAAGTGGTAAAAATTGATGCCCACTTCCATTGATGGAAATGCAGTTTGTTTGCTGGAAACAAATGTTAGGAAGCTAAACCTTGGAACCTGAGTCCTGATTCTGTTTGTGCGGTACCTTTTTCCATTGTGGGAATGGTCCTCTGGTACAGAGTGTGCTCCTCTGTCATTGGGTGCTTCTGCTCATGAAAGACCAGTGTCTTTCAATGGATTGAAAAGTGCCTCGTGCATAGTAGAGGGCCACACCTGCAACAGATGGTGAAAGCAAGGCTTTAGGCAACTGTTCTGTGTATTTCAGAGGGAATTCCAAATGTATAGTTATTGTTACCTAGATTCTTCTAATTTGACTCTTCGAGTAAAATATGACATCATTATGAGATGCTGTTAGAGGCAGGGCTTGTGAGTTAGGACAGTTTTGGGGAGCGTAGAGTGTAGGTAGGGGTATCGGGAAGAACAGCCCTGTCAGTAGCAGTGCTGTAATTCTAGGGTGTCTGTTTCATGTCACAGGCACATAGTAAACACAAGGCTGCTGTTGATATTCTCCTCTTTACCTTTAAAAATAAATATTCCCAGAGGAATTTAAACATCACAACACAGGGTGGATAATCTGAGGTTCAGTAAACCAATATTTATTGACCCTCTTGCTCATCACACAGATTTACAGTGTTTACTCAGCATCAAACAAGGATGGGAAGAAGTTCTATGAATTTAAATTCTCACAGGCAATTAAGAGAGTTAATGGAAGGTGAGGCACCGGCAGTCCAGCAGGATAGAGTCACATTAGTGGGAGTAAAAGAAAGAAGAGTTTGTGAAATTATTTGAAGTCAGTGTGGTAAAGTACTACACCACTTAAAGTACTTGAAGTCCAGAGAAATAGAGGATGGTGTGGAGTTGTTTTCTGTTGCTGGAGAAGGTTCAACCAATGGGTTGAAATATCAGAAGAGTTTTCAGCTAAACATTAGAAAGAACTTCCTAAAAGAGCAGTTCCTCAGTGGAACAGGCTTCCTTGGGAGGTGGTGAACTCTCCTTCTTTGGAGGTTTTCAAACAGAGGCTAGATGGCCATCTGACAGCAGTGCGGATTCTGTGAACTTAGGCAGATCATGAGAGGGAAGTCAAGAAGGGTTGTATCAGTGCTTAGTTCTTGTGGCTTTTTCTTACACACCCAAGGAAATGCTGGTCAGGAAGCAATTTTTTCTCCAGTCCAGTTTGGCTGGAGACCCTGGAGGTTTTTTTGTTTTTGTTTTTGGTCATCTTCTGGGAGTGGAACAGCAGTCATTGGGGGTGTAGAGGGGAAAGTATTTGTGAATTTCCTGCATTGTGCAGGGGTTTGGACTAGATGACCCCAGAGGTCCCTTCCAACTCTATGATTCCATGACTCTAAGATTCACTGTTATTTTACAGTGGGTTTCTTTGGATTAAACAGAACTGAGGAAGCTGGAAAGTTTTCAGTGAAGCTGTCAAGAGTGGGGGGAATAGAGCAGGTGGCTCATTTTAAATATCTGGGAGTTATGTTCAGCCATAATCTTTCCTGGCTGAAGAACTCCACCTACTCCATGATTGTGTGTTTGGTGAAGCAGAAGAATACTGCGCAGGATGTCATCTCCTCCATGATTATCCTGCATGGGGAAGAGGAGCTCAGTATCAGATCCAGTGACTGGCTGATGCTCTCTCTCAAACTGTGCATGTTCTCGAGATCTGGAGAGCCAGTTTGGTGTAGTGGTTAAGAGCACGGATTCTAATCAGGGAGAACTGGGTTTGATTCACCCCTCCTCTACATGCAGCTGCTGGTATGACCTTGGGTCAGTCATAAATTTTTTCAGAGCTGTTCTCTCAAGGGCAGTTCTCAAAAGAGCTCTCTCAGCCCCACTTACCTCACAGTGTGTCTGTTGTGAGAAGGGGAAGGGAAAAGGATTGTAAACTGCTCTAAGACTCCTTTGAGTAGTGAAGGGTGGGGTATAAATCCGATCTCTTCTCTTTTTCTTCTTTCAGGACACTACCGACATGCTGTGTGCCCAGAAAGCCAGCCTGTGGCAGGTCACCCCCCCTGATTCGAAGGCCAGACCAGGCACTGGCCTTCACATTGGAGTCAGCTGCTCTCCCACAGGTCAGGGCCCTCACAGAGAGGTTGCAGGTGGGCATCACCACCAGGTTCCATCCTCTTTGCAATAAAGGAGAGTACAAGTTGGCCTGTATAGACTGTGACCCCCAGATAAAAGGCAGCCTTGTTCTCCTGGGTGCAGAGCTTGTGCAATGGAAGGGTGAGCTCTGCAAAGACTGCAGAGGCTGCAGGCCAACAGACATGGCCAGAGGGAACAGTGGGGGGAGGAGGCTGGGGAGGAGGAGGAGCTGCAATCCATCACCTCTGCCTCAAAGAGCCCAACCAAGGAGAAGCCCCACTATTGGTTGTCAGTAGTGGACCTGGAGGTCAGCAGCAGTGGGGATGCCAGGCATGTGATGGCAGATTTGGCAGAGGGGATGGTGAGGGACCTTGCCAAGTCCCCTAAGAGCACCAGCATTGATTTCCTGGAATACTGGTCAGGCAAGACTATCATCTGGCCTGTCGTGGGCCGGTCTGCTTTAACTGAAGAGCACTCAGCTGATGTTGATAACAGCCCTGTCAGCTGATGCTCCTAACGACCCTGAGACAGAACAGGCAGGTCCTAGTGCCCCAGTTGATGAGGACTGCAGGCACTCCAGCCCCATAAGCACTGGGAACATAGAAGAGACAACCCAGAGAGGCGGCGCCTCAACAACCCAATATTGTGGGGAAACTTCACAGGCTGCCTCACCTCCTCTGTCCCTAGAGCCAGGGGAATGCAGGAGGAGGGTGGTGCGCTTTGAGCTCCTCGAGAGGAGGCGGAGCACACACCTTGCTGCCCGGCAACTGACAAATCAAGAGGAGTTAATGGACAGCGCTCTTGCATGAAAAGAGACCCAGGTGTGAGCTGCCAATAAAGGACGGGGTTTCAGAGGAGGAAGGCATGGAAGCAACTTGTCACCTTCCTGGAGATGCACACCCACACCACCCAGACCTGTTTCTGGCTGCTATTCCTGGACCTTTGGCTTTGACCCTGGGCCTTCTTGACAACGCCTCTTGGACCTGCTTGATCTCTGTTTCTGGGACCCTCAGCTGGCTTCCCTTGTGTATGAGTCTTGGACTGAACTCTTGACTTATGTTTCTGGTTAGTGATTTTGTCGCATCCCCTTGAGTCTGCTCTGACCCAGAACAGTCCGACCTCTCTTATATGGCCATGAGCCCTGAGTCCACCTAACACCCAACCCCCAGCAAGGAGACCAGTTCACAATCAGGAGGGTATAAAACAAGATTCCTCACTCAGTCAAGGCACCCAAAGGCAGGGTGGCAAGGAACCCTGAGTCCACCTAACACCCAAACCCTAGCAGGGAAGAAGAGTTCACAATCAGGAGGGAATAAATGAATGTGCTCTACTAGAAAGCTTTTAACAAGTTCCTGCCTCTCTGCAAACAGCCAACAAACAACAGGGTGTGGTGCTAAACTGGGCTGATATATAGCTTTCTGATCCCACAGAGCAGAATGGGAACTCTGTTATTGGCAGCCAGCAGTGCCTGTTAAGTTTTGGAGGACTCCTATTGGTGTTTCCAAAGCTGGCGAATTCCACCCCCTGTTGCCTGGGAGTTTTTTAATTGAGCAGCGACAGTCTGTTTGGAAATGTGTCCATTCATGAACTACCATTAACAGCATTAAAGTTCACTTAGCAAAACACAAACTGGCCAAAATTTATTATGAACTTTAGTTCGTGAGCTCTTTCCTGCCCAACCCTAATCACGGCACCTGGCCCATGCAAGCCCCACACAAGGTGAGCCAGATACTGGCACCCAGCCTGGCAGAGCCATGCAGAAGGTGAGGTGGCAGCACCCAGCTCAGCTGAGCCCTGCATGAGGCAAGGAGACAGCAGTTGCAGGCCAAATCCAGTGTGAGGCAACTCCCATGTGTGGTGAGGCTGATGGCAGCACCGAGCCAAACCCTGCATAAGGTAAGGCAGATGATGGCACCTAGCCAAGCCCCATATGAGGTGAGGCAGATAGTACACCTGGCTGAGATCCACACAAGGTGAGGCAGACAGCAGTGCCCTGCCCAGCCAAGCTGTACATGTGGTAAGGCCAATGGTGGTGCCCCACCAGATCGATCCCCATGCAAGATCCATCGTTTTCCTGGGTAGTGGGTGTCAAGTGTAGAGATGGGCAGAAAACTAAAGATGGGAAGGAGATAAAAATAGGTTGGCTGGTGAATGGGAATCAGAGGAGTCAGGAAAGAGGGAGATGCTGTAAGAGCTTTCAAGGAAGAGAAAGAGGAAATAGTGGGAAAGTGGGAAATGAGATGCACCCCACAAGCAATGTTCCCTCTAAGCTGTGGAGTCTTGTGAGCAAAAATTCTACTTTGTGAGCTACTGGCATTAAAGTTGTGAGCGAACGATTTGGCCACTGCATAAATTAGTTTGCTCTGGAGCCATCCTTCCTGAGCTGAGTCAAAAATGTGTGAGCCGGAAGCTAAAAAACCGTGAGCTAGCTCACACTAACTCAGCTTAGAGGGAACACTGCTCACAAGTTGTGTATGTTCCTACTTGTGTTTATATATTTGTATGCAACTCACATACTGACAATTTCTGCTCTCCATGTTGCATCTGTATGTGCCATCAAATCATTCATTTCCTAAATTGTCAGAAAAGGGGGAGGAACACCTTATGGTACTGCACATTCTCCTGCAATCGAATACTTTGAGTGTGTGTTGCTTAAAATCTTCCTTTCCCCTGCCTATACAAATACTGACTTTCATGACAAGCAAGTACTTGAATGTCTGTCACAGTTGATCACTCTGTGATGAAGGCAGATGATCTGGGTGAGTGTGAATATCCTGCGAAGTATATGCAATTCTGTATGAGATGTCATGGAAGATACAACCTATCAGTACATGATTTTTTTACTTCCATTGGAAGTTTGGGATATTTCTAGAAATATGTCATGTCCCTTCAGTGATACAGCAATTCACAGACTGTGTTTAAACATAAGGATCCTACAGCATAAGGATCCTCATGAGAGGCAATTTATATCAGCAATCTAGAACAATGCCACACTTCTTTGCCCCCTTTATGGCAAAGCTTATACCCCTTGTGTGTGTCAGCTTTGCCATAAAGGGGGCAAAGAAGTGTGGCATTGTTCTAGATTGCTGATATAAATTGCCTCTCATGAGGATCCTTATGCTGTAGGATCCTTATGTTTAAACACAGTCTGTGAATTGCTGTATCACTGAAGGGATGCGATATATTTCTAGAAATATCCCAAACTTCCAATGGAAGTAAAAAAAAAAATTGTAGGCTGCTTCTGCCAGTGTAAACATATCTTTGTCTTGAGATTTTCATAGTCTTGGTTTTTATACATTTTCAGAATAGTTAAATTTGTCATGTTTTTCTTCATTTTTCTCGACTTAAATAGGACCAAAATGTAGCAGTCAGGTTATTGTGTTGTGTTGTATTGTATTGCATCACATGGCCACTGAGCTGAAATGACTGTACCGGCTGCCAATTTGTTTCTGGGCACAATTCAAAGGGCTGGTTCTTACGTTTAAAGCCCTAAATGGCTTGGGGCCAGGGTACTTCAAGAATTGCTTCTACCTGTATTGTTCAGCCCACCATTTCTGAAGCCCTGCTCTCTGTGCCTTCACTTTCAGAGGTGAGGTGGGTGGCTATCAGGGACAGGGCTTTTTCAGTGATGGTCCCTCACTTTTGGAATACCCTCCTTCATAAGGCTTGCTTGGTTCCTATTTTACTTTGTTTTAGGTGCCAGGCTAAAATATCCCTTTCCCCCCAATCTTTAACTAAGGAATATTATCCTTTCTGCTTCTGACAATGAGGATAATTTTATCTACATCATTTCAGGCTGCTCTGTGTGTATGTTATGCTCTTGTTATGCCCTGACTTGTTGAATGGCATCAACCTGTTTTTTTAATGGTAAGCGGCCTGGAGACACGGCATGTACATTTTCTAAACAAACAAATAAATAAATAAACTTAACAACAAAAAATGCTGTCTCGCTGTTTGTTGGTATTTGTTTTGTTTTATTAAACTGAGTTGAATTCCGTTACATGTCTTCACTCTAAGCCATACTGAAACCATGCACTTCACCACTAACCTTGTATTCCTG